>NW_028246111.1:0-83000 GCF_964263255.1 Lissotriton vulgaris | reverse complement strand
CTCTGAAACCTAAAACTAATTAAAAAAAACATCTTTCTAGGCATCCACTCTCCCTAATCTTCCAAGAAAATTTCAATTAACTTATTGAAATATTGCAATCACCCTTATCCAAAAACGATATTTAAAACAACTTTTTAGCAGTAACACACTCACATTTTTCATAAAACAAACACATTTTTTTCAGGAATTTACTCTCTGGAACCTAAAACTAATTTTAAAAAAATATCTTTCTAGGCATCCACTGTCCCTAATCGTGCAAGAAAATTTCAATTGACTTGTTGAAATATTGCAATCACCCTTATCCAAAAACGAAATTTAAATCAACTTTTTAGCAGTAACACCCTCACATTTTTCATAAAACAAACACATTTTTTTCAGGAATCTACTCTCTGGAACCTAAAACTAATTTTAAAAAAACATCTTTCTAGGCATCCACTGTCCCTAATCGTGCAAGAAAATTTCAATTGACTTATTGAAATATTGCAATCACCCTTATTCAAAAACGAAATTTAAATCAACTTTTTAGCAGTAACACCCTCACATTTTTCATGAAACAAACACATTTTTTTCAGGAATCTACTCTCTGAAACCTAATAATAATTTAAAAAAGAAATCTTTCTATGCATCCACTGTCCCTAATCGTGCAAGAAAATTTCAATTGACTTGTTGAAGTATTGCAATCACCCTTATCCAAAAACGAAATTTAAATCAACTTTTTAGCAGTAACACACTCACATTTTTCATAAAACAAACACATTTTTTTCAGGAATCTACTCTCTGAAACCTAAAACTAATTAAAAAAAAACATCTTTCTAGGCATCCACTCTCCCTAATCTTCCAAGAAAATTTCAATTAACTTATTGAAATGTTGCAATCACCCTTATCCAAAAACGATATTTAAATCAACTTTTTTGCAGTAACACACTCACATTTTTCATAAAACAAACACATTTTTTTCAGGAATCTACTCTCTGAAACCTAAAACTAATTTAAAAAAAACATCTTTCTAGGCATCCATTGTCCCCAATCTTGCAAGAAAATTTCAATTGACTTGTTAAATGATGCATTCACACCTATCCTGAAACTAAATTTAAATCAACTTTTTTGCAGTAACACACTCACATTTTTCATGAAACAAATAATTTTTTTTTCAGGAATCCACTCTCTGGAACCTATAACGAATTTGTAAAAAACATCTTTCTAGGCATCCACTCTCCCTAATCTTGCAAGAAAATTTCAATTAACTTGTTGAAATATTGCAATCACCCTTATCCAAAAACGAAATTTAAATCAACTTTTTAGCAGTAACACACTCACATTATTCATAAAACAAACACATTTTTTTCAGGAATCTACTCTCTGGAACCTAAAACTAATTTTAAAAAAACATCTTTCTAGGCATCCACTGTCCCTAATCGTGCAAGAAAATTTCAATTGACTTGTTGAAATATTGCAATCACCCTTATCCAAAAACGAAATTTAAATCAACTTTTTAGCAGTAACACACTCACATTTTTCATAAAACAAACACATTTTTTTCAGGAATCTACTCTCTGAAACCTAAAACTAATTTTAAAAAAATATCTTTCTAGGCATCCACTGTCCCTAATCGTGCAAGAAAATTTCAATTGACTTGTTGAAATATTGCAATCACCCTTATTCAAAAACGTAATTTAAATCAACTTTTTAGCAGTAACACCCTCACATTTTTCATAAAACAAACACATTTTTTTTAGGAATCTACTCTCTGAAACCTAAAACTAATTAAAAAAAACATCTTTCTAGGCATCCTCTCTCCCTAATCTTCCAAGAAAATTTCAATTAACTTATTGAAATATTGCAATCACCCTTATCCAAAAACGATATTTAAATCAACTTTTTAGCAGTAACACACTCACATTTTTCATAAAACAAACACATTTTTTTCAGGAATCTACTCTCTGGAACCTAAAACTAATTTTAAAAAAACATCTTTCTAGGCATCCACTGTCCCTAATCATGCAAGAAAATTTCAATTGACTTGTTGAAATATTGCAATCACCCTTATCCAAAAACGAAATTTAAATCAACTTTTTAGCAGTAACACCCTCACATTTTTCATGAAACAAACACATTTTTTTCAGGAATCTACTCTCTGAAACCTAATACTAATTTAAAAAAGAAATCTTTCTATGCATCCACTGTCCCTAATCGTGCAAGAAAATTTCAATTGACTTGTTGAAGTATTGCAATCACCCTTATCCAAAAACGAAATTTAAATCAACTTTTTAGCAGTAACACACTCACATTTTTCATAAAACAAACACATTTTTTTCAGGAATCTACTCTCTGGAACCTAAAACTAATTTTAAAAAAATATCTTTCTAGGCATCCACTGTCCCTAATCGTGCAAGAAAATTTCAATTGACTTGTTGAAATATTGCAATCACCCTTATCAAAAAACGAAATTTAAATCAACTTTTTAGCAGTAACACACTCACATTTTTCATAAAACAAACACATTTCTTTCAGGAATCTACTCTCTGAAACCTAAAACAATTTTTAAAAAAACATCTTTCTAGGCATCCACTGTCCCTAATCGTGCAAGAAAATTTCAATTGACTTATTGAAATATTGCAATCACCCTTATTCAAAAACGAAATTGAAATCAACTTTTTAGCAGTAACACCCTCACATTTTTCATGAAACAAACACATTTTTTTCAGGAATCTACTCTCTGAAACCTAATACTAATTTAAAAAAGAAATCTTTCTATGCATCCACTGTCCCTAATCGTGCAAGAAAATTTCAATTGACTTGTTGAAGTATTGCAATCACCCTTATCCAAAAACGAAATTTAAATCAACTTTTTAGCAGTAACACACTCACATTTTTCATAAAACAAACACATTTTTTTCAGGAATCTACTCTCTGAAACCTAAAACTAATTAAAAAAAAACATCTTTCTAGGCATCCACTCTCCCTAATCTTCCAAGAAAATTTCAATTAACTTATTGAAATGTTGCAATCACCCTTATCCAAAAACGATATTTAAATCAACTTTTTTGCAGTAACACACTCACATTTTTCATAAAACAAACACATTTTTTTCAGGAATCTACTCTCTGAAACCTAAAACTAATTTAAAAAAAACATCTTTCTAGGCATCCATTGTCCCCAATCTTGCAAGAAAATTTCAATTGACTTGTTAAATGATGCATTCACACCTATCCTGAAACTAAATTTAAATCAACTTTTTTGCAGTAACACACTCACATTTTTCATGAAACAAATAATTTTTTTTTCAGGAATCCACTCTCTGGAACCTATAACGAATTTGTAAAAAACATCTTTCTAGCCATCCACTCTCCCTAATCTTGCAAGAAAATTTCAATTAACTTGTTGAAATATTGCAATCACCCTTATCCAAAAACGAAATTTAAATCAACTTTTTAGCAGTAACACACTCACATTATTCATAAAACAAACACATTTTTTTCAGGAATCTACTCTCTGGAACCTAAAACTAATTTTAAAAAAACATCTTTCTAGGCATCCACTGTCCCTAATCGTGCAAGAAAATTTCAATTGACTTGTTGAAATATTGCAATCACCCTTATCCAAAAACGAAATTTAAATCAACTTTTTAGCAGTAACACACTCACATTTTTCATAAAACAAACACATTTTTTTCAGGAATCTACTCTCTGAAACCTAAAACTAATTTTAAAAAAATATCTTTCTAGGCATCCACTGTCCCTAATCGTGCAAGAAAATTTCAATTGACTTGTTGAAATATTGCAATCACCCTTATTCAAAAACGTAATTTAAATCAACTTTTTAGCAGTAACACCCTCACATTTTTCATAAAACAAACACATTTTTTTTAGGAATCTACTCTCTGAAACCTAAAACTAATTAAAAAAAACATCTTTCTAGGCATCCACTCTCCCTAATCTTCCAAGAAAATTTCAATTAACTTATTGAAATATTGCAATCACCCTTATCCAAAAACGATATTTAAATCAACTTTTTAGCAGTAACACACTCACATTTTTCATAAAACAAACACATTTTTTTCAGGAATCTACTCTCTGGAACCTAAAACTAATTTTAAAAAAACATCTTTCTAGGCATCCACTGTCCCTAATCATGCAAGAAAATTTCAATTGACTTGTTGAAATATTGCAATCACCCTTATCCAAAAATGAAATTTAAATCAACTTTTTAGCAGTAACACACTCACATTTTTCATAAAACAAACACATTTTTTTCAGGAATCTACTCTCTGAAACCTAAAACTAATTTTAAAAAAACATCTTTCTAGGCATCCACTGTCCCTAATCGTGCAAGAAAATTTCAATTGACTTATTGAAATATTGCAATCACCCTTATTCAAAAACGAAATTTAAATCAACTTTTTAGCAGTAACACCCTCACATTTTTCATGAAACAAACACATTTTTTTCAGGAATCTACTCTCTGAAACCTAATACTAATTTAAAAAAGAAATCTTTCTATGCATCCACTGTCCCTAATCGTGCAAGAAAATTTCAATTGACTTGTTGAAGTATTGCAATCACCCTTATCCAAAAACGAAATTTAAATCAACTTTTTAGCAGTAACACACTCACATTTTTCATAAAACAAACACATTTTTTTCAGGAATCTACTCTCTGGAACCTAAAACTAATTTTAAAAAAATATCTTTCTAGGCATCCACTGTCCCTAATCGTGCAAGAAAATTTCAATTGACTTGTTGAAATATTGCAATCACCCTTATCCAAAAACGAAATTTAAATCAACTTTTTAGCAGTAACACCCTCACATTTTTCATAAACAAACACATTTATTTCAGGAATCTACTCTCTGAAACCTAAAACTAATTAAAAAAAACATCTTTCTAGGCATCCACTCTCCCTAATCTTCCAAGAAAATTTCAATTAACTTATTGAAATATTGCAATCACCCTTATCCAAAAACGATATTTAAATCAACTTTTTAGCAGTAACACACTCACATTTTTCATAAAACAAACACATTTTTTTCAGGAATCTACTCTCTGGAACCTAAAACTAATTTTAAAAAAACATCTTTCTAGGCATCCACTGTCCCTAATCGTGCAAGAAAATTTCAATTGACTTGTTGAAATATTGCAATCACCCTTATCCAAAAATGAAATTTAAATCAACTTTTTAGCAGTAACACACTCACATTTTTCATAAAACAAACACATTTTTTTCAGGAATCTACTCTCTGGAACCTAAAACTAATTTTAAAAAAACATCTTTCTAGGCATCCACTGTCCCTAATCGTGCAAGAAAATTTCAATTGACTTGTTGAAATATTGCAATCACCCTTATTCAAAAACGAAATTTAAATCAACTTTTTAGCAGTAACACCCTCACATTTTTCATAAAACAAACACATTTTTTTCAGGAATCTACTCTCTGGAACCTAAAACTAATTTTAAAAAAACATCTTTCTAGGCATCCACTGTCCCTAATCATGCAAGAAAATTTCAATTGACTTGTTGAAGTATTGCAATCACCCTTATCCAAAAACGAAATTTAAATAAACTTTTTAGCAGTAACACACTCACATTTTTCATAAAACAAACATTTTTTTTCAGGAATCTACCCTCTGGAACCTAAAACTAATTTTAAAAAAACATCTTTCTAGGCATCCACTGTCACTAATCGTGCAAGAAAATTTCAATTGACTTGTTGAAATATTGCAATCACCCGTATCTAAAAACGAAATTTAAATCAACTTTTTAGCAGTAACACACTCACATTTTTCATAAAACAAACACATTTTTTTCAGGAATCTACTCTCTGAAACCTAAAACTATTTTAAAAAAAACATCTTTCTAGGCATCCACTGTCCCTAATCGTGCAAGAAAATTTCAATTGCCTTATTGAAATATTGCAATCACCCTTATTCAAAAACGAAATTTAAATCAACTTTTTAGCAGTAACACCCTCACATTTTTCATAAAACAAACACATTTTTTTCAGGAATCTACTCTCTGAAACCTAAAACTAATAAAAAAAAACATCTTTCTAGGCATCCACTCTCCCTAATCTTCCAAGAAAATTTCAATTAACTTATTGAAATATTGCAATCACCCTTATCCAAAAACGATATTTAAAACAACTTTTTAGCAGTAACACACTCACATTTTTCATAAAACAAACACATTTTTTTCAGGAATTTACTCTCTGGAACCTAAAACTAATTTTAAAAAAATATCTTTCTAGGCATCCACTGTCCCTAATCGTGCAAGAAAATTTCAATTGACTTGTTGAAATATTGCAATCACCCTTATCCAAAAACGATATTTAAATCAACTTTTTAGCAGTAACTCACTCACATTTTTCATAAAACAAACACATTTTTTTCAGGAATCTACTCTCTGAAACCTAAAACTAATTTAATAAAAATATCTTTCTAGGCATCCACTGTCCCTAATCGTGCAAGAAAATTTAAATTGACTTGTTGAAATATTGCAATCACCCTTATTCAAAAACGATATTTAAATCAACTTTTTAGCAGCAACACCCTCACATTTTTCATAAAACAAACACATTTATTTCAGGAATCTACTCTCTGAAACCTAAAACTAATTAAAAAAAACATCTTTCTAGGCATCCACTCTCCCTAATCTTCCAAGAAAATTTCAATTAACTTATTGAAATATTGCAATCACCCTTATCCAAAAACGATATTTAAATCAACTTTTTAGCAGTAACACACTCACATTTTTCATAAAACAAACACATTTTTTTCAGGAATCTACTCTCTGGAACCTAAAACTAATTTTAAAAAAACATCTTTCTAGGCATCCACTGTCCCTAATCGTGCAAGAAAATTTCAAATGACTTGTTGAAATATTGCAATCACCCTTATCCAAAAATGAAATTGAAATCAACTTTTTAGCAGTAACACACTCACATTTTTCATAAAACAAACACATTTTTTTCAGGAATCTACTCTCTAAAACCTAAAACTAATTTTAAAAAAACATCTTTCTAGGCATCCACTGTCCCTAATCGTGCAAGAAAATTTCAATTGACTTGTTGAAATATTGCAATCACCCTTATTCAAAAACGAAATTTAAATCAACTTTTTAGCAGTAACACCCTCACATTTTTCATAAAACAAACAAATTTTTTTCAGGAATCTACTCTCTGGAACCTAAAACTAATTTTAAAAAAACATCTTTCTAGGCATCCACTGTCCCTAATCGTGCAAGAAAATTTCAATTGACTTGTTGAAGTATTGCAATCACCCTTATCCAAAAACGAAATTTAAATCAACTTTTTAGCAGTAACACACTCACATTTTTCATAAAACAAACATTTTTTTTCAGGAATCTACCCTCTGGAACCTAAAACTAATTTTAAAAAAACATCTTTCTAGGCATCCACTGCCCCTAATCGTGCAAGAAAATTTCAATTGACTTGTTGAAATGCAATCACCCTTATCCAAAAACGAAATTTAAATCAACTTTTTAGCAGTAACACACTCACATTTTTCATAAAACAAACACATTTTTTTCAGGAATCTACTCTCTGAAACCTAAAACTATTTTTAAAAAAACATCTTTCTAGGCATCCACTGTCCCTAATCGTGCAAGAAAATTTCAATTGACTTATTGAAATATTGCAATCACCCTTATTCAAAAACGAAATTTAAATCAACTTTTTAGCAGTAACACCCTCACATTTTTCATAAAACAAACACATTTTTTTCAGGAATCTACTCTCTGAAACCTAAAACTAATTAAAAAAAACATCTTTCTAGGCATCCACTCTCCCTAATCTTCCAAGAAAAATTCAATTAACTTATTGAAATATTGCAAGTACCCTTATCCAAAAACGATATTTAAATCAACTTTTTTGCAGTAACACACTCACATTTTTCATAAAACAAACACATTTTTTTCAGGAATCTACTCTCTGAAACCTAAAACTAATTTTAAAAAAACATCTTTCTAGGCATCCACTGTCCCTAATCGTGCAAGAAAATTTCAATTGACTTGTTGAAATATTGCAATCACCCTTATTCAAAAACGAAATTTAAATCAACTTTTTAGCAGTAACACCCTCACATTTTTCATAAAACAAACACATTTTTTTCAGGAATCTACTCTCTGAAACCTAAAACTAATTAAAAAAAACATCTTTCTAGGCATCCACTCTCCCTAATCTTCCAAGAAAATTTCAATTAACTTATTGAAATATTGCAATCACCCTTATCCAAAAACGATATTTAAAACAACTTTTTAGCAGTAACACACTCACATTTTTCATAAAACAAACACATTTTTTTCAGGAATTTACTCTCTGGAACCTAAAACTAATTTTAAAAAAATATCTTTCTAGGCATCCACTGTCCCTAATCGTGCAAGAAAATTTCAATTGACTTGTTGAAATATTGCAATCACCCTTATCCAAAAATGAAATTTAAATCAACTTTTTAGCAGTAACTCACTCACATTTTTCATAAAACAAACACATTTTTTTCAGGAATCTACTCTCTGAAACCTAAAACTAATTTAAAAAAAATATCTTTCTAGGCATCCACTGTCCCTAATCGTGCAAGAAAATTTCAATTGACGTGTTGAAATATTGCAATCACCCTTATTCAAAAACGAAATTTAAATCAACTTTTTAGCAGTAACACCCTCACATTTTTCATAAAACAAACACATTTATTTCAGGAATCTACTCTCTGAAACCTAAAACTAATTAAAAAAAACATCTTTCTAGGCATCCACTCTCCCTAATCTTGCAAGAAAATTTCAATTAACTTGTTGAAATATTGCAATCACCCTTATCCAAAAACGAAATTTAAATCAACTTTTTAGCAGTAACACACTCACATTTTTCATAAAACAAACACATTTTTTTCAGAAATCTACTCTCTGGAACCTGAAACTAATTTTAAAAAAAGATCTTTCTAGGCATCCACTGTCCCTAATCGTGCAAGAAAATTTCAATTGACTTGTTGAAATATTGCAATCACCCTTATCCAAAAACGAAATTTAAATCAACTTTTTAGCAGTAACACACTCACATTTTTCATAAAACAAACACATTTTTTTCAGGATTCTACTCTCTGAAACCTAAAACTAATTTTAAAAATCATCTTTCTAGGCATCCACTGTCCCTAATCGTGCAAGAAAATTTCAATTGACTTGTTGAAATATTGCAATCACCCTTATTCAAAAACGAAATTTAAATCAACTTTTTAGCAGTAACACCCTCACATTTTTCATAAAACAAACACATTTTTTTCAGGAATCTACTCTCTGAAACCTAAAACTAATTAAAAAAACATCTTTCTAGGCATCCACTCTCCCTAATCTTCCAAGAAAATTTCAGTTAACTTATTGAAATATTGCAATCACCCTTATCCAAAAACGATATTTAAAACAACTTTTTAGCAGTAACACACTCACATTTTTCATTAAACAAACACATTTTTTTCAGGAATCTACTCTCTGGAACCTAAAACTAATTTTAAAAAAACATCTTTCTAGGCATCCACTGTCCCTAATCGTGCAAGAAAATTTCAATTGACTTGTTGAAATATTGCAATCACCCTTATCCAAAAACGAAATTTAAATCATCTTTTTAGCAGTAACACTCACATTTTTCATAAAACAAACACATTTTTTTCAGGAATCTACCCTCTGGAACCTAAAACTAATTTTAAAAAAACATCTTTCTAGGCATCCACTGTCACTAATCGTGCAAGAAAATTTCAATTGACTTGTTGAAATATTGCAATCACCCGTATCTAAAAACGAAATTTAAATCAACTTTTTAGCAGTAACACACTCACATTTTTCATAAAACAAACACATTTTTTTCAGGAATCTACTCTCTGAAACCTAAAACTATTTTTAAAAAAACATCTTTCTAGGCATCCACTGTCCCTAATCGTGCAAGAAAATTTCAATTGACTTATTGAAATATTGCAATCACCCTTATTCAAAAACGAAATTTAAATCAACTTTTTAGCAGTAACACCCTCACATTTTTCATAAAACAAACACATTTTTTTCAGGAATCTACTCTCTGAAACCTAAAACTAATTAAAAAAAAACATCTTTCTAGGCATCCACTCTCCCTAATCTTCCAAGAAAATTTCAATTAACTTATTGAAATATTGCAATCACCCTTATCCAAAAACGATATTTAAATCAACTTTTTTGCAGTAACACACTCACATTTTTCATAAAACAAACACATTTTTTCAGGAATCTACTCTCTGAAACCTAAAACTAATTTTAAAAAAACATCTTTCTAGGCATCCACTGTCCCTAATCGTGCAAGAAAATTTCAATTGACTTGTTGAAATATTGCAATCACCCTTATTCAAAAACGAAATTTAAATCAACTTTTTAGCAGTAACACCCTCACATTTTTCATAAAACAAACACATTTTTTTCAGGAATCTACTCTCTGAAACCTAAAACTAATTAAAAAAAACATCTTTCTAGGCATCCACTCTCCCTAATCTTCCAAGAAAATTTCAATTAACTTATTGAAATATTGCAATCACCCTTATCCAAAAACGATATTTAAAACAACTTTTTAGCAGTAACACACTCACATTTTTCATAAAACAAACACATTTTTTTCAGGAATTTACTCTCTGGAACCTAAAACTAATTTAAAAAAAATATCTTTCTAGGCATCCACTGTCCCTAATCGTGCAAGAAAATTTCAATTGACTTGTTGAAATATTGCAATCACCCTTATCCAAAAACGAAATTTAAATCAACTTTTTAGCAGTAACTCACTCACATTTTTCATAAAACAAACACATTTTTTTCAGGAATCTACTCTCTGAAACCTAAAACTAATTTAATAAAAATATCTTTCTAGGCATCCACTGGCCCTAATCGTGCAAGAAAATTTCAATTGACTTGTTGAAATATTGCAATCACCCTTATTCAAAAACGAAATTTAAATCAACTTTTTAGCAGCAACACCCTCACATTTTTCATAAAACAAACACATTTATTTCAGGAATCTACTCTCTGAAACCTAAAACTAATTAAAAAAAACATCTTTCTAGGCATCCACTCTCCCTAATCTTCCAAGAAAATTTCAATTAACTTATTGAAATATTGCAATCACCCTTATCCAAAAACGATATTTAAATCAACTTTTTAGCAGTAACACACTCACATTTTTCATAAAACAAACACATTTTTTTCAGGAATCTACTCTCTGGAACCTAAAACTAATTTTAAAAAAACATCTTTCTAGGCATCCACTGTCCCTAATCGTGCAAGAAAATTTCAAATGACTTGTTGAAATATTGCAATCACCCTTATCCAAAAATGAAATTGAAATCAACTTTTTAGCAGTAACACACTCACATTTTTCATAAAACAAACACATTTTTTTCAGGAATCTACTCTCTGGAACCTAAAACTAATTTAAAAAAAACATCTTTCTAGGCATCCACTGTCCCTAATCGTGCAAGAAAATTTCAATTGACTTGTTGAAATATTGCAATCACCCTTATTCAAAAACGAAATTTAAATCAACTTTTTAGCAGTAACACCCTCACATTTTTCATAAAACAAACAAATTTTTTTCAGGAATCTACTCTCTGGAACCTAAAACTAATTTTAAAAAAACATCTTTCTAGGCATCCACTGTCCCTAATCGTGCAAGAAAATTTCAATTGACTTGTTGAAGTATTGCAATCACCCTTATCCAAAAACGAAATTTAAATCAACTTTTTAGCAGTAACACACTCACATTTTTCATAAAACAAACATTTTTTTTCAGGAATCTACCCTCTGGAACCTAAAACTAATTTTAAAAAAACATCTTTCTAGGCATCCACTGTCCCTAATCGTGCAAGAAAATTTCAATTGACTTGTTGAAATATTGCAATCACCCTTATCCAAAAACGAAATTTAAATCAACTTTTTAGCAGTAACACACTCACATTTTTCATAAAACAAACACATTTTTTTCAGGAATCTACTCTCTGAAACCTAAAACTATTTTTAAAAAAACATCTTTCTAGGCATCCACTGTCCCTAATCGTGCAAGAAAATTTCAATTGACTTATTGAAATATTGCAATCACCCTTATTCAAAAACAAAATTTAAATCAACTTTTTAGCAGTAACACCCTCACATTTTTCATAAAACAAACACATTTTTTTCAGGAATCTACTCTCTGAAACCTAAAACTAATTAAAAAAAACATCTTTCTAGGCATCCACTCTCCCTAATCTTCCAAGAAAAATTCAATTAACTTATTGAAATATTGCAAGTACCCTTATCCAAAAACGATATTTAAATCAACTTTTTTGCAGTAACACACTCACATTTTTCATAAAACAAACACATTTTTTTCAGGAATCTACTCTCTGAAACCTAAAACTAATTTTAAAAAAACATCTTTCTAGGCATCCACTGTCCCTAATCGTGCAAGAAAATTTCAATTGACTTGTTGAAATATTGCAATCACCCTTATTCAAAAACGAAATTTAAATCAACTTTTTAGCAGTAACACCCTCACATTTTTCATAAAACAAACACATTTTTTTCAGGAATCTACTCTCTGAAACCTAAAACTAATTAAAAAAAACATCTTTCTAGGCATCCACTCTCCCTAATCTTCCAAGAAAATTTCAATTAACTTATTGAAATATTGCAATCACCCTTATCCAAAAACGATATTTAAAACAACTTTTTAGCAGTAACACACTCACATTTTTCATAAAACAAACACATTTTTTTCAGGAATTTACTCTCTGGAACTTAAAACTAATTTTAAAAAAATATCTTTCTAGACATCCACTGTCCCTAATCGTGCAAGAAAATTTCAATTGACTTGTTGAAATATTGCAATCACCCTTATCCAAAAATGAAATTTAAATCAACTTTTTAGCAGTAACTCACTCACATTTTTCATAAAACAAACACATTTTTTTCAGGAATCTACTCTCTGAAACCTAAAACTAATTTAAAAAAAATATCTTTCTAGGCATCCACTGTCCCTAATCGTGCAAGAAAATTTCAATTGACGTGTTGAAATATTGCAATCACCCTTATTCAAAAACGAAATTTAAATCAACTTTTTAGCAGTAACACCCTCACATTTTTCATAAAACAAACACATTTATTTCAGGAATCTACTCTCTGAAACCTAAAACTAATTAAAAAAACATCTTTCTAGGCATCCACTCTCCCTAATCTTGCAAGAAAATTTCAATTAACTTGTTGAAATATTGCAATCACCCTTATCCAAAAACGAAATTTAAGTCAACTTTTTAGCAGTAACACACTCACATTTTTCATAAAACAAACACATTTTTTTCAGGAATCTACTCTCTGGAACCTGAAACTAATTTTAAAAAAAGATCTTTCTAGGCATCCACTGTCCCTAATCGTGCAAGAAAATTTCAATTGACTTGTTGAAATATTGCAATCACCCTTATCCAAAAACGAAATTTAAATCAACTTTTTAGCAGTAACACACTCACATTTTTCATAAAACAAACACATATTTTTTCAGGATTCTACTCTCTGAAACCTAAAACTAATTTTAAAAATCATCTTTCTAGGCATCCACTGTCCCTAATCGTGCAAGAAAATTTCAATTGACTTGTTGAAATATTGCAATCACCCTTATTCAAAAACGAAATTTAAATCAACTTTTTAGCAGTAACACCCTCACATTTTTCATAAAACAAACACATTTTTTTCAGGAATCTACTCTCTGAAACCTAAAACTAATTAAAAAAACATCTTTCTAGGCATCCACTCTCCCTAATCTTCCAAGAAAATGTCAGTTAACTTATTGAAATATTGCAATCACCCTTATCCAAAAACGATATTTAAAACAACTTTTTAGCAGTAACACACTCACATTTTTCATTAAACAAACACATTTTTTTCAGGAATCTACTCTCTGGAACCTAAAACTAATTTTAAAAAAACATCTTTCTAGGCATCCACTGTCCCTAATCGTGCAAGAAAATTTCAATTGACTTGTTGAAATATTGCAATCACCCTTATCCAAAAACGAAATTTAAATCATCTTTTTAGCAGTAACACTCACATTTTTCATAAAACAAACACATTTTTTTCAGGAATCTACCCTCTGGAACCTAAAACTAATTTTAAAAAAACATCTTTCTAGGCATCCACTGTCACTAATCGTGCAAGAAAATTTCAATTGACTTGTTGAAATATTGCAATCACCCGTATCTAAAAACGAAATTTAAATCAACTTTTTAGCAGTAACACCCTCACATTTTTCATAAAACAAACACATTTTTTTCAGGAATCTACTCTCTGAAACCTAAAACTAATTAAAAAAAAACATCTTTCTAGGCATCCACTCTCCCTAATCTTCCAAGAAAATTTCAATTAACTTATTGAAATATTGCAATCACCCTTATCCAAAAACGATATTTAAATCAACTTTTTTGCAGTAACACACTCACATTTTTCATAAAACAAACACATTTTTTCAGGAATCTACTCTCTGAAACCTAAAACTAATTTTAAAAAAACATCTTTCTAGGCATCCACTGTCCCTAATCGTGCAAGAAAATTTCAATTGACTTGTTGAAATATTGCAATCACCCTTATTCAAAAACGAAATTTAAATCAACTTTTTAGCAGTAACACCCTCACATTTTTCATAAAACAAACACATTTTTTTCAGGAATCTACTCTCTGAAACCTAAAACTAATTAAAAAAAACATCTTTCTAGGCATCCACTCTCCCTAATCTTCCAAGAAAATTTCAATTAACTTATTGAAATATTGCAATCACCCTTATCCAAAAACGATATTTAAAACAACTTTTTAGCAGTAACACACTCACATTTTTCATAAAACAAACACATTTTTTTCAGAAATTTACTCTCTGGAACCTAAAACTAATTTTAAAAAAATATCTTTCTAGGCATCCACTGTCCCTAATCGTGCAAGAAAATTTCAATTGACTTGTTGAAATATTGCAATCACCCTTATCCAAAAACGAAATTTAAATCAACTTTTTAGCAGTAACTCACTCACATTTTTCATAAAACAAACACATTTTTTTCAGGAATCTACTCTCTGAAACCTAAAACTAATTTAATAAAAATATCTTTCTAGGCATCCACTGTCCCTAATCGTGCAAGAAAATTTCAATTGACTTGTTGAAATATTGCAATCACCCTTATCCAAAAATGAAATTGAAATCAACTTTTTAGCAGTAACACACTCACATTTTTCATAAAACAAACACATTTTTTTCAGGAATCTACTCTCTGGAACCTAAAACTAATTTTAAAAAAACATCTTTCTAGGCATCCACTGTCCCTAATCGTGCAAGAAAATTTCAATTGACTTGTTGAAATATTGCAATCACCCTTATTCAAAAACGAAATTTAAATCAACTTTTTAGCAGTAACACCCTCACATTTTTCATAAAACAAACAAATTTTTTTCAGGAATCTACTCTCTGGAACCTAAAACTAATTTTAAAAAAACATCTTTCTAGGCATCCACTGTCCCTAATCGTGCAAGAAAATTTCAATTGACTTGTTGAAGTATTGCAATCACCCTTATCCAAAAACGAAATTTAAATCAACTTTTTAGCAGTAACACACTCACATTTTTCATAAAACAAACACATTTTTTTCAGGAATCTACTCTCTGAAACCTAAAACTATTTTTAAAAAAACATCTTTCTAGGCATCCACTGTCCCTAATCGTGCAAGAAAATTTCAATTGACTTATTGAAATATTGCAATCACCCTTATTCAAAAACGAAATTTAAATCAACTTTTTAGCAGTAACACCCTCACATTTTTCATAAAACAAACACATTTTTTTCAGGAATCTACTCTCTGAAACCTAAAACTAATTAAAAAAAACCATCTTTCTAGGCATCCACTCTCCCTAATCTTCCAAGAAAATTTCAATTAACTTATTGAAATATTGCAATCACCCTTATCCAAAAACGATATTTAAATCAACTTTTTTGCAGTAACACACTCACATTTTTCATAAAACAAACACATTTTTTCATGAATCTACTCTCTGAAACCTAAAACTAATTTTAAAAAAACATCTTTCTAGGCATCCACTGTCCCTAATCGTGCAAGAAAATTTCAATTGACTTGTTGAAATATTGCAATCACCCTTATTCAAAAACGAAATTTAAATCAACTTTTTAGCAGTAACACCCTCACATTTTTCATAAAACAAACACATTTTTTTCAGGAATCTACTCTCTGAAACCTAAAACTAATTAAAAAAAACATCTTTCTAGGCATCCACTCTCCCTAATCTTCCAAGAAAATTTCAATTAACTTATTGAAATATTGCAATCACCCTTATCCAAAAACGATATTTAAAACAACTTTTTAGCAGTAACACACTCACATTTTTCATAAAACAAACACATTTTTTTCAGGAATTTACTCTCTGGAACCTAAAACTAATTTTAAAAAAATATCTTTCTAGGCATCCACTGTCCCTAATCGTGCAAGAAAATTTCAATTGACTTGTTGAAATATTGCAATCACCCTTATCCAAAAACGAAATTTAAATCAACTTTTTAGCAGTAACTCACTCACATTTTTCATAAAACAAACACATTTTTTTCAGGAATCTACTCTCTGAAACCTAAAACTAATTTAATAAAAATATCTTTCTAGGCATCCACTGTCCCTAATCGTGCAAGAAAATTTCAATTGACTTGTTGAAATATTGCAATCACCCTTATCCAAAAATGAAATTGAAATCAACTTTTTAGCAGTAACACACTCACATTTTTCATAAAACAAACACATTTTTTTCAGGAATCTACTCTCTGGAACCTAAAACTAATTTTAAAAAAACATCTTTCTAGGCATCCACTGTCCCTAATCGTGCAAGAAAATTTCAATTGACTTGTTGAAATATTGCAATCACCCTTATTCAAAAACGAAATTTAAATCAACTTTTTAGCAGTAACACCCTCACATTTTTCATAAAACAAACAACTTTTTTTCAGGAATCTACTCTCTGGAACCTAAAACTAATTTTAAAAAAACATCTTTCTAGGCATCCACTGTCCCTAATCGTGCAAGAAAATTTCAATTGACTTGTTGAAGTATTGCAATCACCCTTATCCAAAAACGATATTTAAATCAACTTTTTAGCAGTAACACACTCACATTTTTCATAAAACAAACATTTTTTTTCAGGAATCTACCCTCTGGAACCTAAAACTAATTTTAAAAAAACATCTTTCTAGGCATCCACTGTCCCTAATCGTGCAAGAAAATTTCAATTGACTTGTTGAAATATTGCAATCACCCTTATCCAAAAACGAAATTTAAATCAACTTTTTAGCAGTAACACACTCACATTTTTCATAAAACAAACACATTTTTTTCAGGAATCTACTCTCTGAAACCTAAAACTATTTTTAAAAAAACATCTTTCTAGGCATCCACTGTCCCTAATCGTGCAAGAAAATTTCAATTGACTTATTGAAATATTGCAATCACCCTTATTCAAAAACGAAATTTAAATCAACTTTTTAGCAGTAACACCCTCACATTTTTCATAAAACAAACACATTTTTTTCAGGAATCTACTCTCTGAAACCTAAAACTAATTAAAAAAAACATCTTTCTAGGCATCCACTCTCCCTAATCTTCCAAGAAAAATTCAATTAACTTATTGAAATATTGCAAGTACCCTTATCCAAAAACGATATTTAAATCAACTTTTTTGCAGTAACACACTCACATTTTTCATAAAACAAACACATTTTTTTCAGGAATCTACTCTCTGAAACCTAAAACTAATTTTAAAAAAACATCTTTCTAGGCATCCACTGTCCCTAATCGTGCAAGAAAATTTCAATTGACTTGTTGAAATATTGCAATCACCCTTATTCAAAAACGAAATTTAAATCAACTTTTTAGCAGTAACACCCTCACATTTTTCATAAAACAAACACATTTTTTTCAGGAATCTACTCTCTGAAACCTAAAACTAATTAAAAAAAACATCTTTCTAGGCATCCACTCTCCCTAATCTTCCAAGAAAATTTCAATTAACTTATTGAAATATTGCAATCACCCTTATCCAAAAACGATATTTAAAACAACTTTTTAGCAGTAACACACTCACATTTTTCATAAAACAAACACATTTTTTTCAGGAATTTACTCTCTGGAACCTAAAACTAATTTAAAAAAAATATCTTTCTAGGCATCCACTGTCCCTAATCGTGCAAGAAAATTTCAATTGACTTGTTGAAATATTGCAATCACCCTTATCCAAAAATGAAATTTAAATCAACTTTTTAGCAGTAACTCACTCACATTTTTCATAAAACAAACACATTTTTTTCAGGAATCTACTCTCTGAAACCTAAAACTAATTTAAAAAAAATATCTTTCTAGGCATCCACTGTCCCTAATCGTGCAAGAAAATTTCAATTGACGTGTTGAAATATTGCAATCACCCTTATTCAAAAACGAAATTTAAATCAACTTTTTAGCAGTAACACCCTCACATTTTTCATAAAACAAACACATTTATTTCAGGAATCTACTCTCTGAAACCTAAAACTAATTAAAAAAAACATCTTTCTAGGCATCCACTCTCCCTAATCTTGCAAGAAAATTTCAATTAACTTGTTGAAATATTGCAATCACCCTTATCCAAAAACGAAATTTAAATCAACTTTTTAGCAGTAACACACTCACATTTTTCATAAAACAAACACATTTTTTTCAGGAATCTACTCTCTGGAACCTGAAACTAATTTTAAAAAAAGATCTTTCTAGGCATCCACTGTCCCTAATCGTGCAAGAAAATTTCAATTGACTTGTTGAAATATTGCAATCACCCTTATCCAAAAACGAAATTTAAATCAACTTTTTAGCAGTAACACACTCACATTTTTCATAAAACAAACACATTTTTTTCAGGATTCTACTCTCTGAAACCTAAAACTAATTTTAAAAATCATCTTTCTAGGCATCCACTGTCCCTAATCGTGCAAGAAAATTTCAATTGACTTGTTGAAATATTGCAATCACCCTTATTCAAAAACGAAATTTAAATCAACTTTTTAGCAGTAACACCCTCACATTTTTCATAAAACAAACACATTTTTTCAGGAATCTACTCTCTGAAACCTAAAACTAATTAAAAAAACATCTTTCTAGGCATCCACTCTCCCTAATCTTCCAAGAAAATTTCAGTTAACTTATTGAAATATTGCAATCACCCTTATCCAAAAACGATATTTAAAACAACTTTTTAGCAGTAACACACTCACATTTTTCATTAAACAAACACATTTTTTTCAGGAATCTACTCTCTGGAACCTAAAACTAATTTTAAAAAAACATCTTTCTAGGCATCCACTGTCCCTAATCGTGCAAGAAAATTTCAATTGACTTGTTGAAATATTGCAATCACCCTTATCCAAAAACGAAATTTAAATCATCTTTTTAGCAGTAACACTCACATTTTTCATAAAACAAACACATTTTTTTCAGGAATCTACTCTCTGAAACCTAAAACTAATTTAAAAAAAATATCTTTCTAGGCATCCACTGTCCCTAATCGTGCAAGAAAATTTCAATTGACTTGTTGAAATATTGCAATCACCCTTATTCAAAAACGAAATTTAAATCAACTTTTTAGCAGTAACACCCTCACATTTTTCATAAAACAAACACATTTATTTCAGGAATCTACTCTCTGAAACCTAAAACTAATTAAAAAAAACATCTTTCTAGGCATCCAATCTCCCTAATCTTCCAAGAAAATGTCAATTAACCTATTGAAATATTGCAATCACCCTTATCCAAAAACGATATTTAAATCAACTTTTTTGCAGTAACACACTCACATTTTTCATAAAACAAACACATTTTTTTCAGGAATCTACTCTCTGAAACCTAAAACTAATTTTAAAAAAACATCTTTCTAGGCATCCACTGTCCCTAATCGTGCAAGAAAATTTCAATTGACTTGTTGAAATATTGCAATCACCCTTATTCAAAAACGAAATTTAAATCAACTTTTTAGCAGTAACACCCTCACATTTTTCATAAAACAAACACATTTTTTTCAGGAATCTACTCTCTGAAACCTAAAACTAATTAAAAAAAACATCTTTCTAGGCATCCACTCTCCCTAATCTTCCAAGAAAATTTCAATTAACTTATTGAAATATTGCAATCACCCTTATCCAAAAACGATATTTAAAACAACTTTTTAGCAGTAACACACTCACATTTTTCATAAAACAAACACATTTTTTTCAGGAATCTACTCTCTGGAACCTAAAACTAATTTTAAAAAAACATCTTTCTAGGCATCCACTGTCCCTAATCGTGCAGGAAAATTTCAATTGACTTGTTGAAATATTGCAATCACCCTTATCCAAAAACGAAATTTAAATCAACTTTTTAGCAGTAACACACTCACATTTTTCATAAAACAAACACATTTTTTTCACGAATCTACTCTCTGAAACCTAAAACTAATTTAAAAAAAATATCTTTCTAGGCATCCACTGTCCCTAATCGTGCAAGAAAATTTCAATTGACTTGTTGAAATATTGCAATCACCCTTATTCAAAAACGAAATTTAAATCAACTTTTTAACAGTAACACCCTCACATTTTTCATAAAACAAACACATTTATTTCAGGAATCTACTCTCTGAAACCTAAAACTAATTAAAAAAACATCTTTCTAGGCACCCACTCTCCCTAATCTTCCAAGAAAATTTCAATTAACTTATTGAAATATTGCAATCACCCTTATCCAAAAACGATATTTAAATCAACTTTTTAGCAGTAACACACTCACATTTTTCATAAAACAAACACATTTTTTTCAGGAATCTACTCTCTGGAACCTAAAACTAATTTTAAAAAAACATCTTTCTAGGCATCCACTGTCCCTAATCGTGCAAGAAAATTTCAATTGACTTGTTGAAATATTGCAATCACCCTTATCCAAAAATGAAATTTAAATCAACTTTTTAGCAGTAACACACTCACATTTTTCATAAAACAAACACATTTTTTTCAGCAATCTACTCTCTGAAACCTAAAACTAATTTTAAAAATCATCTTTCTAGGCATCCACTGTCCCTAATCGTGCAAGAAAATTTCAATTGACTTGTTGAAATATTGCAATCACCCTTATTCAAAAACGAAATTTAAATCAACTTTTTAGCAGTAACACCCTCACATTTTTCATAAAACAAACACATTTTTTTCAGGAATCTACTCTCTGAAACCTAAAACTAATTAAAAAAAACATCTTTCTAGGCATCCACTCTCCCTAATCTTCCAAGAAAATTTCAGTTAACTTATTGAAATATTGCAATCACCCTTATCCAAAAACGATATTTAAAACAACTTTTTAGCAGTAACACACTCACATTTTTCATTAAACAAACACATTTTTTTCAGGAATCTACTCTCTGGAACCTAAAACTAATTTTAAAAAAACATCTTTCTAGGCATCCACTGTCCCTAATCGTGCAAGAAAATTTCAATTGACTTGTTGAAATATTGCAATCACCCTTATCCAAAAACGAAATTTAAATCATCTTTTTAGCAGTAACACTCACATTTTTCATAAAACAAACACATTTTTTTCAGGAATCTACCCTCTGGAACCTAAAACTAATTTTAAAAAAACATCTTTCTAGGCATCCACTGTCACTAATCGTGCAAGAAAATTTCAATTGACTTGTTGAAATATTGCAATCACCCGTATCTAAAAATGAAATTTAAATCAACTTTTTAGCAGTAACACACTCACATTTTTCATAAAACAAACACATTTTTTTCAGGAATCTACTCTCTGAAACCTAAAACTATTTTTAAAAAAACATCTTTCTAGGCATCCACTGTCCCTAATCGTGCAAGAAAATTTCAATTGACTTATTGAAATATTGCAATCACCCTTATTCAAAAACGAAATTTAAATCAACTTTTTAGCAGTAACACCCTCACATTTTTCATAAAACAAACACATTTTTTTCAGGAATCTACTCTCTGAAACCTAAAACTAATTAAAAAAAAACATCTTTCTAGGCATCCACTCTCCCTAATCTTCCAAGAAAATTTCAATTAACTTATTGAAATATTGCAATCACCCTTATCCAAAAACGATATTTAAATCAACTTTTTTGCAGTAACACACTCACATTTTTCATAAAACAAACACATTTTTTCAGGAATCTACTCTCTGAAACCTAAAACTAATTTTAAAAAAACATCTTTCTAGGCATCCACTGTCCCTAATCGTGCAAGAAAATTTCAATTGACTTGTTGAAATATTGCAATCACCCTTATTCAAAAACGAAATTTAAATCAACTTTTTAGCAGTAACACCCTCACATTTTTCATAAAACAAACACATTTTTTTCAGGAATCTACTCTCTGAAACCTAAAACTAATTAAAAAAAACATCTTTCTAGGCATCCACTCTCCCTAATCTTCCAAGAAAATTTCAATTAACTTATTGAAATATTGCAATCACCCTTATCCAAAAACGATATTTAAAACAACTTTTTAGCAGTAACACACTCACATTTTTCATAAAACAAACACATTTTTTTCAGGAATTTACTCTCTGGAACCTAAAACTAATTTAAAAAAAATATCTTTCTAGGCATCCACTGTCCCTAATCGTGCAAGAAAATTTCAATTGACTTGTTGAAATATTGCAATCACCCTTATCCAAAAACGAAATTTAAATCAACTTTTTAGCAGTAACTCACTCACATTTTTCATAAAACAAACACATTTTTTTCAGGAATCTACTCTCTGAAACCTAAAACTAATTTAATAAAAATATCTTTCTAGGCATCCACTGTCCCTAATCGTGCAAGAAAATTTCAATTGACTTGTTGAAATATTGCAATCACCCTTATTCAAAAACGAAATTTAAATCAACTTTTTCGCAGCAACACCCTCACATTTTTCATAAAACAAACACATTTATTTCAGGAATCTACTCTCTGAAACCTAAAACTAATTAAAAAAAACATCTTTCTAGGCATCCACTCTCCCTAATCTTCCAAGAAAATTTCAATTAACTTATTGAAATATTGCAATCACCCTTATCCAAAAACGATATTTAAATCAACTTTTTAGCAGTAACACACTCACATTTTTCATAAAACAAACACATTTTTTTCAGGAATCTACTCTCTGGAACCTAAAACTAATTTTAAAAAAACATCTTTCTAGGCATCCACTGTCCCTAATCGTGCAAGAAAATTTCAAATGACTTGTTGAAATATTGCAATCACCCTTATCCAAAAATGAAATTGAAATCAACTTTTTAGCAGTAACACACTCACATTTTTCATAAAACAAACACATTTTTTTCAGGAATCTACTCTCTGGAACCTAAAACTAATTTTAAAAAAACATCTTTCTAGGCATCCACTGTCCCTAATCGTGCAAGAAAATTTCAATTGACTTGTTGAAATATTGCAATCACCCTTATTCAAAAACGAAATTTAAATCAACTTTTTAGCAGTAACACCCTCACATTTTTCATAAAACAAACAAATTTTTTTCAGGAATCTACTCTCTGGAACCTAAAACTAATTTTAAAAAAACATCTTTCTAGGCATCCACTGTCCCTAATCGTGCAAGAAAATTTCAATTGACTTGTTGAAGTATTGCAATCACCCTTATCCAAAAACGAAATTTAAATCAACTTTTTAGCAGTAACACACTCACATTTTTCATAAAACAAACATTTTTTTTCAGGAATCTACCCTCTGGAACCTAAAACTAATTTTAAAAAAACATCTTTCTAGGCATCCACTGTCCCTAATCGTGCAAGAAAATTTCAATTGACTTGTTGAAATATTGCAATCACCCTTATCCAAAAACGAAATTTAAATCAACTTTTTAGCAGTAACACACTCACATTTTTCATAAAACAAACACATTTTTTTCAGGAATCTACTCTCTGAAACCTAAAACTATTTTTAAAAAAACATCTTTCTAGGCATCCACTGTCCCTAATCGTGCAAGAAAATTTCAATTGACTTATTGAAATATTGCAATCACCCTTATTCAAAAACGAAATTTAAATCAACTTTTTAGCAGTAACACCCTCACATTTTTCATAAAACAAACACATTTTTTTCAGGAATCTACTCTCTGAAACCTAAAACTAATTAAAAAAAACATCTTTCTAGGCATCCACTCTCCCTAATCTTCCAAGAAAAATTCAATTAACTTATTGAAATATTGCAAGTACCCTTATCCAAAAACGATATTTAAATCAACTTTTTTGCAGTAACACACTCACATTTTTCATAAAACAAACACATTTTTTTCAGGAATCTACTCTCTGAAACCTAAAACTAATTTTAAAAAAACATCTTTCTAGGCATCCACTGTCCCTAATCGTGCAAGAAAATTTCAATTGACTTGTTGAAATATTGCAATCACCCTTATTCAAAAACGAAATTTAAATCAACTTTTTAGCAGTAACACCCTCACATTTTTCATAAAACAAACACATTTTTTTCAGGAATCTACTCTCTGAAACCTAAAACTAATTAAAAAAAACATCTTTCTAGGCATCCACTCTCCCTAATCTTCCAAGAAAATTTCAATTAACTTATTGAAATATTGCAATCACCCTTATCCAAAAACGATATTTAAAACAACTTTTTAGCAGTAACACACTCACATTTTTCATTAAACAAACACATTTTTTTCAGGAATCTACTCTCTGGAACCTAAAACTAATTTTAAAAAAACATCTTTCTAGGCATCCACTGTCCCTAATCGTGCAAGAAAATTTCAATTGACTTGTTGAAATATTGCAATCACCCTTATCCAAAAACGAAATTTAAATCATCTTTTTAGCAGTAACACTCACATTTTTCATAAAACAAACACATTTTTTTCAGGAATCTACTCTCTGAAACCTAAAACTAATTTAAAAAAAATATCTTTCTAGGCATCCACTGTCCCTAATCGTGCAAGAAAATTTCAATTGACTTGTTGAAATATTGCAATCACCCTTATTCAAAAACGAAATTTAAATCAACTTTTTAGCAGTAACACCCTCACATTTTTCATAAAACAAACACATTTATTTCAGGAATCTACTCTCTGAAACCTAAAACTAATTAAAAAAAACATCTTTCTAGGCATCCAATCTCCCTAATCTTCCAAGAAAATGTCAATTAACCTATTGAAATATTGCAATCACCCTTATCCAAAAACGATATTTAAATCAACTTTTTTGCAGTAACACACTCACATTTTTCATAAAACAAACACATTTTTTTCAGGAATCTACTCTCTGAAACCTAAAACTAATTTTAAAAAAACATCTTTCTAGGCATCCACTGTCCCTAATCGTGCAAGAAAATTTCAATTGACTTGTTGAAATATTGCAATCACCCTTATTCAAAAACGAAATTTAAATCAACTTTTTAGCAGTAACACCCTCACATTTTTCATAAAACAAACACATTTTTTTCAGGAATCTACTCTCTGAAACCTAAAACTAATTAAAAAAAACATCTTTCTAGGCATCCACTCTCCCTAATCTTCCAAGAAAATTTCAATTAACTTATTGAAATATTGCAATCACCCTTATCCAAAAACGATATTTAAAACAACTTTTTAGCAGTAACACACTCACATTTTTCATAAAACAAACACATTTTTTTCAGGAATCTACTCTCTGGAACCTAAAACTAATTTTAAAAAAACATCTTTCTAGGCATCCACTGTCCCTAATCGTGCAGGAAAATTTCAATTGACTTGTTGAAATATTGCAATCACCCTTATCCAAAAACGAAATTTAAATCAACTTTTTAGCAGTAACACACTCACATTTTTCATAAAACAAACACATTTTTTTCACGAATCTACTCTCTGAAACCTAAAACTAATTTAAAAAAAATATCTTTCTAGGCATCCACTGTCCCTAATCGTGCAAGAAAATTTCAATTGACTTGTTGAAATATTGCAATCACCCTTATTCAAAAACGAAATTTAAATCAACTTTTTAACAGTAACACCCTCACATTTTTCATAAAACAAACACATTTATTTCAGGAATCTACTCTCTGAAACCTAAAACTAATTAAAAAAACATCTTTCTAGGCACCCACTCTCCCTAATCTTCCAAGAAAATTTCAATTAACTTATTGAAATATTGCAATCACCCTTATCCAAAAACGATATTTAAATCAACTTTTTAGCAGTAACACACTCACATTTTTCATAAAACAAACACATTTTTTTCAGGAATCTACTCTCTGGAACCTAAAACTAATTTTAAAAAAACATCTTTCTAGGCATCCACTGTCCCTAATCGTGCAAGAAAATTTCAATTGACTTGTTGAAATATTGCAATCACCCTTATCCAAAAATGAAATTTAAATCAACTTTTTAGCAGTAACACACTCACATTTTTCATAAAACAAACACATTTTTTTCAGCAATCTACTCTCTGAAACCTAAAACTAATTTTAAAAATCATCTTTCTAGGCATCCACTGTCCCTAATCGTGCAAGAAAATTTCAATTGACTTGTTGAAATATTGCAATCACCCTTATTCAAAAACGAAATTTAAATCAACTTTTTAGCAGTAACACCCTCACATTTTTCATAAAACAAACACATTTTTTTCAGGAATCTACTCTCTGAAACCTAAAACTAATTAAAAAAAACATCTTTCTAGGCATCCACTCTCCCTAATCTTCCAAGAAAATTTCAGTTAACTTATTGAAATATTGCAATCACCCTTATCCAAAAACGATATTTAAAACAACTTTTTAGCAGTAACACACTCACATTTTTCATTAAACAAACACATTTTTTTCAGGAATCTACTCTCTGGAACCTAAAACTAATTTTAAAAAAACATCTTTCTAGGCATCCACTGTCCCTAATCGTGCAAGAAAATTTCAATTGACTTGTTGAAATATTGCAATCACCCTTATCCAAAAACGAAATTTAAATCATCTTTTTAGCAGTAACACTCACATTTTTCATAAAACAAACACATTTTTTTCAGGAATCTACCCTCTGGAACCTAAAACTAATTTTAAAAAAACATCTTTCTAGGCATCCACTGTCACTAATCGTGCAAGAAAATTTCAATTGACTTGTTGAAATATTGCAATCACCCGTATCTAAAAATGAAATTTAAATCAACTTTTTAGCAGTAACACACTCACATTTTTCATAAAACAAACACATTTTTTTCAGGAATCTACTCTCTGAAACCTAAAACTATTTTTAAAAAAACATCTTTCTAGGCATCCACTGTCCCTAATCGTGCAAGAAAATTTCAATTGACTTATTGAAATATTGCAATCACCCTTATTCAAAAACGAAATTTAAATCAACTTTTTAGCAGTAACACCCTCACATTTTTCATAAAACAAACACATTTTTTTCAGGAATCTACTCTCTGAAACCTAAAACTAATTAAAAAAAAACATCTTTCTAGGCATCCACTCTCCCTAATCTTCCAAGAAAATTTCAATTAACTTATTGAAATATTGCAATCACCCTTATCCAAAAACGATATTTAAATCAACTTTTTTGCAGTAACACACTCACATTTTTCATAAAACAAACACATTTTTTCAGGAATCTACTCTCTGAAACCTAAAACTAATTTTAAAAAAACATCTTTCTAGGCATCCACTGTCCCTAATCGTGCAAGAAAATTTCAATTGACTTGTTGAAATATTGCAATCACCCTTATTCAAAAACGAAATTTAAATCAACTTTTTAGCAGTAACACCCTCACATTTTTCATAAAACAAACACATTTTTTTCAGGAATCTACTCTCTGAAACCTAAAACTAATTAAAAAAAACATCTTTCTAGGCATCCACTCTCCCTAATCTTCCAAGAAAATTTCAATTAACTTATTGAAATATTGCAATCACCCTTATCCAAAAACGATATTTAAAACAACTTTTTAGCAGTAACACACTCACATTTTTCATAAAACAAACACATTTTTTTCAGGAATTTACTCTCTGGAACCTAAAACTAATTTAAAAAAAATATCTTTCTAGGCATCCACTGTCCCTAATCGTGCAAGAAAATTTCAATTGACTTGTTGAAATATTGCAATCACCCTTATCCAAAAACGAAATTTAAATCAACTTTTTAGCAGTAACTCACTCACATTTTTCATAAAACAAACACATTTTTTTCAGGAATCTACTCTCTGAAACCTAAAACTAATTTAATAAAAATATCTTTCTAGGCATCCACTGTCCCTAATCGTGCAAGAAAATTTCAATTGACTTGTTGAAATATTGCAATCACCCTTATTCAAAAACGAAATTTAAATCAACTTTTTCGCAGCAACACCCTCACATTTTTCATAAAACAAACACATTTATTTCAGGAATCTACTCTCTGAAACCTAAAACTAATTAAAAAAAACATCTTTCTAGGCATCCACTCTCCCTAATCTTCCAAGAAAATTTCAATTAACTTATTGAAATATTGCAATCACCCTTATCCAAAAACGATATTTAAATCAACTTTTTAGCAGTAACACACTCACATTTTTCATAAAACAAACACATTTTTTTCAGGAATCTACTCTCTGGAACCTAAAACTAATTTTAAAAAAACATCTTTCTAGGCATCCACTGTCCCTAATCGTGCAAGAAAATTTCAAATGACTTGTTGAAATATTGCAATCACCCTTATCCAAAAATGAAATTGAAATCAACTTTTTAGCAGTAACACACTCACATTTTTCATAAAACAAACACATTTTTTTCAGGAATCTACTCTCTGGAACCTAAAACTAATTTTAAAAAAACATCTTTCTAGGCATCCACTGTCCCTAATCGTGCAAGAAAATTTCAATTGACTTGTTGAAATATTGCAATCACCCTTATTCAAAAACGAAATTTAAATCAACTTTTTAGCAGTAACACCCTCACATTTTTCATAAAACAAACAAATTTTTTTCAGGAATCTACTCTCTGGAACCTAAAACTAATTTTAAAAAAACATCTTTCTAGGCATCCACTGTCCCTAATCGTGCAAGAAAATTTCAATTGACTTGTTGAAGTATTGCAATCACCCTTATCCAAAAACGAAATTTAAATCAACTTTTTAGCAGTAACACACTCACATTTTTCATAAAACAAACATTTTTTTTCAGGAATCTACCCTCTGGAACCTAAAACTAATTTTAAAAAAACATCTTTCTAGGCATCCACTGTCCCTAATCGTGCAAGAAAATTTCAATTGACTTGTTGAAATATTGCAATCACCCTTATCCAAAAACGAAATTTAAATCAACTTTTTAGCAGTAACACACTCACATTTTTCATAAAACAAACACATTTTTTTCAGGAATCTACTCTCTGAAACCTAAAACTATTTTTAAAAAAACATCTTTCTAGGCATCCACTGTCCCTAATCGTGCAAGAAAATTTCAATTGACTTATTGAAATATTGCAATCACCCTTATTCAAAAACGAAATTTAAATCAACTTTTTAGCAGTAACACCCTCACATTTTTCATAAAACAAACACATTTTTTTCAGGAATCTACTCTCTGAAACCTAAAACTAATTAAAAAAAACATCTTTCTAGGCATCCACTCTCCCTAATCTTCCAAGAAAAATTCAATTAACTTATTGAAATATTGCAAGTACCCTTATCCAAAAACGATATTTAAATCAACTTTTTTGCAGTAACACACTCACATTTTTCATGAAACAAACACATTTTTTTCAGGAATCTACTCTCTGAAACCTAAAACTAATTTTAAAAAAACATCTTTCTAGGCATCCACTGTCCCTAATCGTGCAAGAAAATTTCAATTGACTTGTTGAAATATTGCAATCACCCTTATTCAAAAACGAAATTTAAATCAACTTTTTAGCAGTAACACCCTCACATTTTTCATAAAACAAACACATTTTTTTCAGGAATCTACTCTCTGAAACCTAAAACTAATTAAAAAAAACATCTTTCTAGGCATCCACTCTCCCTAATCTTCCAAGAAAATTTCAATTAACTTATTGAAATATTGCAATCACCCTTATCCAAAAACGATATTTAAAACAACTTTTTAGCAGTAACACACTCACATTTTTCATAAAACAAACACATTTTTTTCAGGAATTTACTCTCTGGAACTTAAAACTAATTTTAAAAAAATATCTTTCTAGACATCCACTGTCCCTAATCGTGCAAGAAAATTTCAATTGACTTGTTGAAATATTGCAATCACCCTTATCCAAAAATGAAATTTAAATCAACTTTTTAGCAGTAACTCACTCACATTTTTCATAAAACAAACACATTTTTTTCAGGAATCTACTCTCTGAAACCTAAAACTAATTTAAAAAAAATATCTTTCTAGGCATCCACTGTCCCTAATCGTGCAAGAAAATTTCAATTGACGTGTTGAAATATTGCAATCACCCTTATTCAAAAACGAAATTTAAATCAACTTTTTAGCAGTAACACCCTCACATTTTTCATAAAACAAACACATTTATTTCAGGAATCTACTCTCTGAAACCTAAAACTAATTAAAAAAAACATCTTTCTAGGCATCCACTCTCCCTAATCTTGCAAGAAAATTTCAATTAACTTGTTGAAATATTGCAATCACCCTTATCCAAAAACGAAATTTAAATCAACTTTTTAGCAGTAACACACTCACATTTTTCATAAAACAAACACATTTTTTTCAGGAATCTACTCTCTGGAACCTGAAACTAATTTTAAAAAAAGATCTTTCTAGGCATCCACTGTCCCTAATCGTGCAAGAAAATTTCAATTGACTTGTTGAAATATTGCAATCACCCTTATCCAAAAACGAAATTTAAATCAACTTTTTAGCAGTAACACACTCACATTTTTCATAAAACAAACACATTTTTTTCAGGATTCTACTCTCTGAAACCTAAAACTAATTTTAAAAATCATCTTTCTAGGCATCCACTGTCCCTAATCGTGCAAGAAAATTTCAATTGACTTGTTGAAATATTGCAATCACCCTTATTCAAAAACGAAATTTAAATCAACTTTTTAGCAGTAACACCCTCACATTTTTCATAAAACAAACACATTTTCTTCAGGAATCTACTCTCTGAAACCTAAAACTAATTAAAAAAACATCTTTCTAGGCATCCACTCTCCCTAATCTTCCAAGAAAATGTCAGTTAACTTATTGAAATATTGCAATCACCCTTATCCAAAAACGATATTTAAAACAACTTTTTAGCAGTAACACACTCACATTTTTCATTAAACAAACACATTTTTTTCAGGAATCTACCCTCTGGAACCTAAAACTAATTTTAAAAAAACATCTTTCTAGGCATCCACTGTCCCTAATCGTGCAAGAAAATTTCAATTGACTTATTGAAATATTGCAATCACCCTTATTCAAAAACGAAATTTAAATCAACTTTTTAGCAGTAACACCCTCACATTTTTCATAAAACAAACACATTTTTTTCAGGAATCTACTCTCTGAAACCTAAAACTAATTAAAAAAAAACATCTTTCTAGGCATCCACTCTCCCTAATCTTCCAAGAAAATTTCAATTAACTTATTGAAATATTGCAATCACCCTTATCCAAAAACGATATTTAAATCATCTTTTTTGCAGTAACACACTCACATTTTTCATAAAACAAACACATTTTTTCAGGAATCTACTCTCTGAAACCTAAAACTAATTTTAAAAAAACATCTTTCTAGGCATCCACTGTCCCTAATCGTGCAAGAAAATTTCAATTGACTTGTTGAAATATTGCAATCACCCTTATTCAAAAACGAAATTTAAATCAACTTTTTAGCAGTAACACCCTCACATTTTTCATAAAACAAACACATTTTTTTCAGGAATCTACTCTCTGAAACCTAAAACTAATTAAAAAAAACATCTTTCTAGGCATCCACTCTCCCTAATCTTCCAAGAAAATTTCAATTAACTTATTGAAATATTGCAATCACCCTTATCCAAAAACGATATTTAAAACAACTTTTTAGCAGTAACACACTCACATTTTTCATAAAACAAACACATTTTTTTCAGGAATTTACTCTCTGGAACCTAAAACTAATTTTAAAAAAATATTTTTCTAGGCATCCACTGTCCCTAATCGTGCAAGAAAATTTCAATTGACTTGTTGAAATATTGCAATCACCCTTATCCAAAAACGAAATTTAAATCAACTTTTTAGCAGTAACTCACTCACATTTTTCATAAAACAAACACATTTTTTTCAGGAATCTACTCTCTGAAACCTAAAACTAATTTAATAAAAATATCTTTCTAGGCATCCACTGTCCCTAATCGTGCAAGAAAATTTCAATTGACTTGTTGAAATATTGCAATCACCCTTATCCAAAAATGAAATTGAAATCAACTTTTTAGCAGTAACACACTCACATTTTTCATAAAACAAACACATTTTTTTCAGGAATCTACTCTCTGGAACCTAAAACTAATTTTAAAAAAACATCTTTCTAGGCATCCACTGTCCCTAATCGTGCAAGAAAATTTCAATTGACTTGTTGAAATATTGCAATCACCCTTATTCAAAAACGAAATTTAAATCAACTTTTTAGCAGTAACACCCTCACATTTTTCATAAAACAAACAAATTTTTTTCAGGAATCTACTCTCTGGAACCTAAAACTAATTTTAAAAAAACATCTTTCTAGGCATCCACTGTCCCTAATCGTGCAAGAAAATTTCAATTGACTTGTTGAAGTATTGCAATCACCCTTATCCAAAAACGAAATTTAAATCAACTTTTTAGCAGTAACACACTCACATTTTTCATAAAACAAACATTTTTTTTCAGGAATCTACCCTCTGGAACCTAAAACTAATTTTAAAAAAACATCTTTCTAGGCATCCACTGTCCCTAATCGTGCAAGAAAATTTCAATTGACTTGTTGAAATATTGCAATCACCCTTATCCAAAAACGAAATTTAAATCAACTTTTTAGCAGTAACACACTCACATTTTTCATAAAACAAACACATTTTTTTCAGGAATCTACTCTCTGAAACCTAAAACTATTTTTAAAAAAACATCTTTCTAGGCATCCACTGTCCCTAATCGTGCAAGAAAATTTCAATTGACTTATTGAAATATTGCAATCACCCTTATTCAAAAACGAAATTTAAATCAACTTTTTAGCAGTAACACCCTCACATTTTTCATAAAACAAACACATTTTTTTCAGGAATCTACTCTCTGAAACCTAAAACTAATTAAAAAAAACATCTTTCTAGGCATCCACTCTCCCTAATCTTCCAAGAAAAATTCAATTAACTTATTGAAATATTGCAAGTACCCTTATCCAAAAACGATATTTAAATCAACTTTTTTGCAGTAACACACTCACATTTTTCATAAAACAAACACATTTTTTTCAGGAATCTACTCTCTGAAACCTAAAACTAATTTTAAAAAAACATCTTTCTAGGCATCCACTGTCCCTAATCGTGCAAGAAAATTTCAATTGACTTGTTGAAATATTGCAATCACCCTTATTCAAAAACGAAATTTAAATCAACTTTTTAGCAGTAACACCCTCACATTTTTCATAAAACAAACACATTTTTTTCAGGAATCTACTCTCTGAAACCTAAAACTAATTAAAAAAAACATCTTTCTAGGCATCCACTCTCCCTAATCTTCCAAGAAAATTTCAATTAACTTATTGAAATATTGCAATCACCCTTATCCAAAAACGATATTTAAAACAACTTTTTAGCAGTAACACACTCACATTTTTCATAAAACAAACACATTTTTTTCAGGAATTTACTCTCTGGAACCTAAAACTAATTTAAAAAAAATATCTTTCTAGGCATCCACTGTCCCTAATCGTGCAAGAAAATTTCAATTGACTTGTTGAAATATTGCAATCACCCTTATCCAAAAATGAAATTTAAATCAACTTTTTAGCAGTAACTCACTCACATTTTTCATAAAACAAACACATTTTTTTCAGGAATCTACTCTCTGAAACCTAAAACTAATTTAAAAAAAATATCTTTCTAGGCATCCACTGTCCCTAATCGTGCAAGAAAATTTCAATTGACGTGTTGAAATATTGCAATCACCCTTATTCAAAAACGAAATTTAAATCAACTTTTTAGCAGTAACACCCTCACATTTTTCATAAAACAAACACATTTATTTCAGGAATCTACTCTCTGAAACCTAAAACTAATTAAAAAAAACATCTTTCTAGGCATCCACTCTCCCTAATCTTGCAAGAAAATTTCAATTAACTTGTTGAAATATTGCAATCACCCTTATCCAAAAACGAAATTTAAATCAACTTTTTAGCAGTAACACACTCACATTTTTCATAAAACAAACACATTTTTTTCAGGAATCTACTCTCTGGAACCTGAAACTAATTTTAAAAAAAGATCTTTCTAGGCATCCACTGTCCCTAATCGTGCAAGAAAATTTCAATTGACTTGTTGAAATATTGCAATCACCCTTATCCAAAAACGAAATTTAAATCAACTTTTTAGCAGTAACACACTCACATTTTTCATAAAACAAACACATTTTTTTCAGGATTCTACTCTCTGAAACCTAAAACTAATTTTAAAAATCATCTTTCTAGGCATCCACTGTCCCTAATCGTGCAAGAAAATTTCAATTGACTTGTTGAAATATTGCAATCACCCTTATTCAAAAACGAAATTTAAATCAACTTTTTAGCAGTAACACCCTCACATTTTTCATAAAACAAACACATTTTTTCAGGAATCTACTCTCTGAAACCTAAAACTAATTAAAAAAACATCTTTCTAGGCATCCACTCTCCCTAATCTTCCAAGAAAATTTCAGTTAACTTATTGAAATATTGCAATCACCCTTATCCAAAAACGATATTTAAAACAACTTTTTAGCAGTAACACACTCACATTTTTCATTAAACAAACACATTTTTTTCAGGAATCTACTCTCTGGAACCTAAAACTAATTTTAAAAAAACATCTTTCTAGGCATCCACTGTCCCTAATCGTGCAAGAAAATTTCAATTGACTTGTTGAAATATTGCAATCACCCTTATCCAAAAACGAAATTTAAATCATCTTTTTAGCAGTAACACTCACATTTTTCATAAAACAAACACATTTTTTTCAGGAATCTACTCTCTGAAACCTAAAACTAATTTAAAAAAAATATCTTTCTAGGCATCCACTGTCCCTAATCGTGCAAGAAAATTTCAATTGACTTGTTGAAATATTGCAATCACCCTTATTCAAAAACGAAATTTAAATCAACTTTTTAGCAGTAACACCCTCACATTTTTCATAAAACAAACACATTTATTTCAGGAATCTACTCTCTGAAACCTAAAACTAATTAAAAAAAACATCTTTCTAGGCATCCAATCTCCCTAATCTTCCAAGAAAATGTCAATTAACTTATTGAAATATTGCAATCACCCTTATCCAAAAACGATATTTAAATCAACTTTTTTGCAGTAACACACTCACATTTTTCATAAAACAAACACATTTTTTTCAGGAATCTACTCTCTGAAACCTAAAACTAATTTTAAAAAAACATCTTTCTAGGCATCCACTGTCCCTAATCGTGCAAGAAAATTTCAATTGACTTGTTGAAATATTGCAATCACCCTTATTCAAAAACGAAATTTAAATCAACTTTTTAGCAGTAACACCCTCACATTTTTCATAAAACAAACACATTTTTTTCAGGAATCTACTCTCTGAAACCTAAAACTAATTAAAAAAAACATCTTTCTAGGCATCCACTCTCCCTAATCTTCCAAGAAAATTTCAATTAACTTATTGAAATATTGCAATCACCCTTATCCAAAAACGATATTTAAAACAACTTTTTAGCAGTAACACACTCACATTTTTCATAAAACAAACACATTTTTTTCAGGAATCTACTCTCTGGAACCTAAAACTAATTTTAAAAAAACATCTTTCTAGGCATCCACTGTCCCTAATCGTGCAAGAAAATTTCAATTGACTTGTTGAAATATTGCAATCACCCTTATCCAAAAACGAAATTTAAATCAACTTTTTAGCAGTAACACACTCACATTTTTCATAAAACAAACACATTTTTTTCACGAATCTACTCTCTGAAACCTAAAACTAATTTAAAAAAAATATCTTTCTAGGCATCCACTGTCCCTAATCGTGCAAGAAAATTTCAATTGACTTGTTGAAATATTGCAATCACCCTTATTCAAAAACGAAATTTAAATCAACTTTTTAACAGTAACACCCTCACATTTTTCATAAAACAAACACATTTATTTCAGGAATCTACTCTCTGAAACCTAAAACTAATTAAAAAAACATCTTTCTAGGCACCCACTCTCCCTAATCTTCCAAGAAAATTTCAATTAACTTATTGAAATATTGCAATCACCCTTATCCAAAAACGATATTTAAATCAACTTTTTAGCAGTAACACACTCACATTTTTCATAAAACAAACACATTTTTTTCAGGAATCTACTCTCTGGAACCTAAAACTAATTTTAAAAAAACATCTTTCTAGGCATCCACTGTCCCTAATCGTGCAAGAAAATTTCAATTGACTTGTTGAAATATTGCAATCACCCTTATCCAAAAATGAAATTTAAATCAACTTTTTAGCAGTAACACACTCACATTTTTCATAAAACAAACACATTTTTTTCAGCAATCTACTCTCTGGAACCTAAAACTAATTTTAAAAAAAGATCTTTCTAGGCATCCACTGTCCCTAATCGTGCAAGAAAATTTCAATTGACTTGTTGAAATATTGCAATCACCCTTATTCAAAAACGAAATTTAAATCAACTTTTTAGCAGTAACACCCTCACATTTTTCATAAAACAAACACATTTTTTTCAGGAATCTACTCTCTGGAACCTAAAACTAATTTTAAAAAAACATCTTTCTAGGCATCCACTGTCCCTAATCGTGCAAGAAAATTTCAATTGACTTGTTGAAATATTGCAATCACCCTTATCCAAAAACGAAATTTAAATCAACTTTTTAGCAGTAACACACTCACATTTTTCATAAAACAAACACATTTTTTTCAGGAATCTACTCTCTGAAACCTAAAACTAATTTTAAAAAAACATCTTTCTAGGCATCCACTGTCCCTAATCGTGCAAGAAACTTTCAATTGACTTATTGAAATATTGCAATCACCCTTATTCAAAAACGAAATTTAAATCAACTTTTTAGCAGTAACACCCTCACATTTTTCATAAAACAAACACATTTTTTTCAGGAATCTACTCTCTGAAACCTAAAACTAATTAAAAAAACATCTTTCTAGGCATCCACTCTCCCTAATCTTCCAAGAAAATTTCAATTAACTTATTGAAATATTGCAATCACCCTTATCCAAAAACGATATTTAAAACAACTTTTTAGCAGTAACACACTCACATTTTTCATTAAACAAACACATTTTTTTCAGGAATCTACTCTCTGGAACCTAAAACTAATTTTAAAAAAACATCTTTCTAGGCATCCACTGTCCCTAATCGTGCAAGAAAATTTCAATTGACTTGTTGAAATATTGCAATCACCCTTATCCAAAAACGAAATTTAAATCAACTTTTTAGCAGTAACACCCTCACATTTTTCATAAAACAAACACATTTTTTTCAGGAATCTACTCTCTGAAACCTAAAACTAATTAAAAAAACATCTTTCTAGGCATCCACTCTCCCTAATCTTCCAAGAAAATTTCAATTAACTTATTGAAATATTGCAATCACCCTTATCCAAAAACGATATTTAAAACAACTTTTTAGCAGTAACACACTCACATTTTTCATTAAACAAACACATTTTTTTCAGGAATCTACTCTCTGGAACCTAAAACTAATTTTATAAAAACATCTTTCTAGGCATCCACTGTCCCTAATCGTGCAAGAAAATTTCAATTGACTTGTTGAAATATTGCAATCACCCTTATCCAAAAACGAAATTTAAATCAACTTTTTAGCAGTAACACACATTTTTCATAAAACAAACACATTTTTTTCAGGAATCTACTCTCTGAAACCTAAAACTAATTTAAAAAAAATATCTTTCTAGGCATCCACTGTCCCTAATCGTGCAAGAAAATTTCAATTGACTTGTTGAAATATTGCAATCACCCTTATCCAAAAATGAAATTGAAATCAACTTTTTAGCAGTAACACACTCACATTTTTCATAAAACAAACACATTTTTTTCAGGAATCTACTCTCTGGAACCTAAAACTAATTTTAAAAAAACATCTTTCTAGGCATCCACTCTCCCTAATCTTCCAAGAAAATTTCAATTAACTTATTGAAATATTGCAATCACCCTTATCCAAAAACGATATTTAAAACAACTTTTTAGCAGTAACACACTCACATTTTTCATAAAACAAACACATTTTTTTCAGGAATTTACTCTCTGGAACCTAAAACTAATTTTAAAAAAATATTTTTCTAGGCATCCACTGTCCCTAATCGTGCAAGAAAATTTCAATTGACTTGTTGAAATATTGCAATCACCCTTATCCAAAAACGAAATTTAAATCAACTTTTTAGCAGTAACTCACTCACATTTTTCATAAAACAAACACATTTTTTTCAGGAATCTACTCTCTGAAACCTAAAACTAATTTAATAAAAATATCTTTCTAGGCATCCACTGTCCCTAATCGTGCAAGAAAATTTCAATTGACTTGTTGAAATATTGCAATCACCCTTATCCAAAAATGAAATTGAAATCAACTTTTTAGCAGTAACACACTCACATTTTTCATAAAACAAACACATTTTTTTCAGGAATCTACTCTCTGGAACCTAAAACTAATTTTAAAAAAACATCTTTCTAGGCATCCACTGTCCCTAATCGTGCAAGAAAATTTCAATTGACTTGTTGAAATATTGCAATCACCCTTATTCAAAAACGAAATTTAAATCAACTTTTTAGCAGTAACACCCTCACATTTTTCATAAAACAAACAAATTTTTTTCAGGAATCTACTCTCTGGAACCTAAAACTAATTTTAAAAAAACATCTTTCTAGGCATCCACTGTCCCTAATCGTGCAAGAAAATTTCAATTGACTTGTTGAAGTATTGCAATCACCCTTATGCAAAAACGAAATTTAAATCAACTTTTTAGCAGTAACACACTCACATTTTTCATAAAACAAACATTTTTTTTCAGGAATCTACCCTCTGGAACCTAAAACTAATTTTAAAAAAACATCTTTCTAGGCATCCACTGTCCCTAATCGTGCAAGAAAATTTCAATTGACTTGTTGAAATATTGCAATCACCCTTATCCAAAAACGAAATTTAAATCAACTTTTTAGCAGTAACACACTCACATTTTTCATAAAACAAACACATTTTTTTCAGGAATCTACTCTCTGAAACCTAAAACTAATTAAAAAAAACATCTTTCTAGGCATCCACTCTCCCTAATCTTCCAAGAAAAATTCAATTAACTTATTGAAATATTGCAAGTACCCTTATCCAAAAACGATATTTAAATCAACTTTTTTGCAGTAACACACTCACATTTTTCATAAAACAAACACATTTTTTTCAGGAATCTACTCTCTGAAACCTAAAACTAATTTTAAAAAAACATCTTTCTAGGCATCCACTGTCCCTAATCGTGCAAGAAAATTTCAATTGACTTGTTGAAATATTGCAATCACCCTTATTCAAAAACGAAATTTAAATCAACTTTTTAGCAGTAACACCCTCACATTTTTCATAAAACAAACACATTTTTTTCAGGAATCTACTCTCTGAAACCTAAAACTAATTAAAAAAAACATCTTTCTAGGCATCCACTCTCCCTAATCTTCCAAGAAAATTTCAATTAACTTATTGAAATATTGCAATCACCCTTATCCAAAAACGATATTTAAAACAACTTTTTAGCAGTAACACACTCACATTTTTCATAAAACAAACACATTTTTTTCAGGAATTTACTCTCTGGAACCTAAAACTAATTTAAAAAAAATATCTTTCTAGGCATCCACTGTCCCTAATCGTGCAAAAAAATTTCAATTGACTTGTTGAAATATTGCAATCACCCTTATCCAAAAATGAAATTTAAATCAACTTTTTAGCAGTAACTCACTCACATTTTTCATAAAACAAACACATTTTTTTCAGGAATCTACTCTCTGAAACCTAAAACTAATTTAAAAAAAATATCTTTCTAGGCATCCACTGTCCCTAATCGTGCAAGAAAATTTCAATTGACGTGTTGAAATATTGCAATCACCCTTATTCAAAAACGAAATTTAAATCAACTTTTTAGCAGTAACACCCTCACATTTTTCATAAAACAAACACATTTATTTCAGGAATCTACTCTCTGAAACCTAAAACTAATTAAAAAAAACATCTTTCTAGGCATCCACTCTCCCTAATCTTGCAAGAAAATTTCAATTAACTTGTTGAAATATTGCAATCACCCTTATCCAAAAACGAAATTTAAATCAACTTTTTAGCAGTAACACACTCACATTTTTCATAAAACAAACACATTTTTTTCAGGAATCTACTCTCTGGAACCTGAAACTAATTTTAAAAAAAGATCTTTCTAGGCATCCACTGTCCCTAATCGTGCAAGAAAATTTCAATTGACTTGTTGAAATATTGCAATCACCCTTATCCAAAAACGAAATTTAAATCAACTTTTTAGCAGTAACACACTCACATTTTTCATAAAACAAACACATTTTTTTCAGGATTCTACTCTCTGAAACCTAAAACTAATTTTAAAAATCATCTTTCTAGGCATCCACTGTCCCTAATCGTGCAAGAAAATTTCAATTGACTTGTTGAAATATTGCAATCACCCTTATTCAAAAACGAAATTTAAATCAACTTTTTAGCAGTAACACCCTCACATTTTTCATAAAACAAACACATTTTTTCAGGAATCTACTCTCTGAAACCTAAAACTAATTAAAAAAACATCTTTCTAGGCATCCACTCTCCCTAATCTTCCAAGAAAATTTCAGTTAACTTATTGAAATATTGCAATCACCCTTATCCAAAAACGATATTTAAAACAACTTTTTAGCAGTAACACACTCACATTTTTCATTAAACAAACACATTTTTTTCAGGAATCTACTCTCTGGAACCTAAAACTAATTTTAAAAAAACATCTTTCTAGGCATCCACTGTCCCTAATCGTGCAAGAAAATTTCAATTGACTTGTTGAAATATTGCAATCACCCTTATCCAAAAACGAAATTTAAATCATCTTTTTAGCAGTAACACTCACATTTTTCATAAAACAAACACATTTTTTTCAGGAATCTACTCTCTGAAACCTAAAACTAATTTAAAAAAAATATCTTTCTAGGCATCCACTGTCCCTAATCGTGCAAGAAAATTTCAATTGACTTGTTGAAATATTGCAATCACCCTTATTCAAAAACGAAATTTAAATCAACTTTTTAGCAGTAACACCCTCACATTTTTCATAAAACAAACACATTTATTTCAGGAATCTACTCTCTGAAACCTAAAACTAATTAAAAAAAACATCTTTCTAGGCATCCAATCTCCCTAATCTTCCAAGAAAATGTCAATTAACTTATTGAAATATTGCAATCACCCTTATCCAAAAACGATATTTAAATCAACTTTTTTGCAGTAACACACTCACATTTTTCATAAAACAAACACATTTTTTTCAGGAATCTACTCTCTGAAACCTAAAACTAATTTTAAAAAAACATCTTTCTAGGCATCCACTGTCCCTAATCGTGCAAGAAAATTTCAATTGACTTGTTGAAATATTGCAATCACCCTTATTCAAAAACGAAATTTAAATCAACTTTTTAGCAGTAACACCCTCACATTTTTCATAAAACAAACACATTTTTTTCAGGAATCTACTCTCTGAAACCTAAAACTAATTAAAAAAAACATCTTTCTAGGCATCCACTCTCCCTAATCTTCCAAGAAAATTTCAATTAACTTATTGAAATATTGCAATCACCCTTATCCAAAAACGATATTTAAAACAACTTTTTAGCAGTAACACACTCACATTTTTCATAAAACAAACACATTTTTTTCAGGAATCTACTCTCTGGAACCTAAAACTAATTTTAAAAAAACATCTTTCTAGGCATCCACTGTCCCTAATCGTGCAAGAAAATTTCAATTGACTTGTTGAAATATTGCAATCACCCTTATCCAAAAACGAAATTTAAATCAACTTTTTAGCAGTAACACACTCACATTTTTCATAAAACAAACACATTTTTTTCACGAATCTACTCTCTGAAACCTAAAACTAATTTAAAAAAAATATCTTTCTAGGCATCCACTGTCCCTAATCGTGCAAGAAAATTTCAATTGACTTGTTGAAATATTGCAATCACCCTTATTCAAAAACGAAATTTAAATCAACTTTTTAACAGTAACACCCTCACATTTTTCATAAAACAAACACATTTATTTCAGGAATCTACTCTCTGAAACCTAAAACTAATTAAAAAAACATCTTTCTAGGCACCCACTCTCCCTAATCTTCCAAGAAAATTTCAATTAACTTATTGAAATATTGCAATCACCCTTATCCAAAAACGATATTTAAATCAACTTTTTAGCAGTAACACACTCACATTTTTCATAAAACAAACACATTTTTTTCAGGAATCTACTCTCTGGAACCTAAAACTAATTTTAAAAAAACATCTTTCTAGGCATCCACTGTCCCTAATCGTGCAAGAAAATTTCAATTGACTTGTTGAAATATTGCAATCACCCTTATCCAAAAATGAAATTTAAATCAACTTTTTAGCAGTAACACACTCACATTTTTCATAAAACAAACACATTTTTTTCAGCAATCTACTCTCTGGAACCTAAAACTAATTTTAAAAAAAGATCTTTCTAGGCATCCACTGTCCCTAATCGTGCAAGAAAATTTCAATTGACTTGTTGAAATATTGCAATCACCCTTATTCAAAAACGAAATTTAAATCAACTTTTTAGCAGTAACACCCTCACATTTTTCATAAAACAAACACATTTTTTTCAGGAATCTACTCTCTGGAACCTAAAACTAATTTTAAAAAAACATCTTTCTAGGCATCCACTGTCCCTAATCGTGCAAGAAAATTTCAATTGACTTGTTGAAATATTGCAATCACCCTTATCCAAAAACGAAATTTAAATCAACTTTTTAGCAGTAACACACTCACATTTTTCATAAAACAAACACATTTTTTTCAGGAATCTACTCTCTGAAACCTAAAACTAATTTCAAAAAAACATCTTTCTAGGCATCCACTGTCCCTAATCGTGCAAGAAACTTTCAATTGACTTATTGAAATATTGCAATCACCCTTATTCAAAAACGAAATTTAAATCAACTTTTTAGCAGTAACACCCTCACATTTTTCATAAAACAAACACATTTTTTTCAGGAATCTACTCTCTGAAACCTAAAACTAATTAAAAAAACATCTTTCTAGGCATCCACTCTCCCTAATCTTCCAAGAAAATTTCAATTAACTTATTGAAATATTGCAATCACCCTTATCCAAAAACGATATTTAAAACAACTTTTTAGCAGTAACACACTCACATTTTTCATTAAACAAACACATTTTTTTCAGGAATCTACTCTCTGGAACCTAAAACTAATTTTAAAAAAACATCTTTCTAGGCATCCACTGTCCCTAATCGTGCAAGAAAATTTCAATTGACTTGTTGAAATATTGCAATCACCCTTATCCAAAAACGAAATTTAAATCAACTTTTTAGCAGTAACACCCTCACATTTTTCATAAAACAAACACATTTTTTTCAGGAATCTACTCTCTGAAACCTAAAACTAATTAAAAAAACATCTTTCTAGGCATCCACTCTCCCTAATCTTCCAAGAAAATTTCAATTAACTTATTGAAATATTGCAATCACCCTTATCCAAAAACGATATTTAAAACAACTTTTTAGCAGTAACACACTCACATTTTTCATTAAACAAACACATTTTTTTCAGGAATCTACTCTCTGGAACCTAAAACTAATTTTATAAAAACATCTTTCTAGGCATCCACTGTCCCTAATCGTGCAAGAAAATTTCAATTGACTTGTTGAAATATTGCAATCACCCTTATCCAAAAACGAAATTTAAATCAACTTTTTAGCAGTAACACACATTTTTCATAAAACAAACACATTTTTTTCAGGAATCTACTCTCTGAAACCTAAAACTAATTTAAAAAAAATATCTTTCTAGGCATCCACTGTCCCTAATCGTGCAAGAAAATTTCAATTGACTTGTTGAAATATTGCAATCACCCTTATTCAAAAACGAAATTTAAATCAACTTTTTAGCAGTAACACCCTCACATTTTTCATAAAACAAACACATTTTTTTCAGGAATCTACTCTCTGGAACCTAAAACTAATTTTAAAAAAACATCTTTCTAGGCATCCACTGTCCCTAATCGTGCAAGAAAATTTCAATTGACTTGTTGAAATATTGCAATCACCCTTATCCAAAAACGAAATTTAAATCAACTTTTTAGCAGTAACACACTCACATTTTTCATAAAACAAACAAATTTTTTTCAGGAATCTACTCTCTGAAACCTAAAACTAATTTTAAAAAAACATCTTTCTAGGCATCCACTGTCCCTAATCGTGCAAGAAACTTTCAATTGACTTATTGAAATATTGCAATCACCCTTATTCAAAAACGAAATTTAAATCAACTTTTTAGCAGTAACACCCTCACATTTTTCATAAAACAAACACATTTTTTTCAGGAATCTACTCTCTGAAACCTAAAACTAATTAAAAAAACATCTTTCTAGGCATCCACTCTCCCTAATCTTCCAAGAAAATTTCAATTAACTTATTGAAATATTGCAATCACCCTTATTCAAAAACGAAATTTAAATCAACTTTTTAGCAGTAACACCCTCACATTTTTCATAAAACAAACACATTTTTTTCAGGAATCTACTCTCTGGAACCTAAAACTAATTTTAAAAAAACATCTTTCTAGGCATCCACTGTCCCTAATCGTGCAAGAAAATTTCAATTGACTTGTTGAAATATTGCAATCACCCTTATCCAAAAACGAAATTTAAATCAACTTTTTAGCAGTAACACACTCACATTTTTCATAAAACAAACACATTTTTTTCAGGAATCTACTCTCTGAAACCTAAAACTAATTTTAAAAAAACATCTTTCTAGGCATCCACTGTCCCTAATCGTGCAAGAAACTTTCAATTGACTTATTGAAATATTGCAATCACCCTTATTCAAAAACGAAATTTAAATCAACTTTTTAGCAGTAACACCCTCACATTTTTCATAAAACAAACACATTTTTTTCAGGAATCTACTCTCTGAAACCTAAAACTAATTAAAAAAACATCTTTCTAGGCATCCACTCTCCCTAATCTTCCAAGAAAATTTCAATTAACTTATTGAAATATTGCAATCACCCTTATCCAAAAACGATATTTAAAACAACTTTTTAGCAGTAACACACTCACATTTTTCATTAAACAAACACATTTTTTTCAGGAATCTACTCTCTGGAACCTAAAACTAATTTTAAAAAAACATCTTTCTAGGCATCCACTGTCCCTAATCGTGCAAGAAAATTTCAATTGACTTGTTGAAATATTGCAATCACCCTTATCCAAAAACGAAATTTAAATCAACTTTTTAGCAGTAACACCCTCACATTTTTCATAAAACAAACACATTTTTTTCAGGAATCTACTCTCTGAAACCTAAAACTAATTAAAAAAACATCTTTCTAGGCATCCACTCTCCCTAATCTTCCAAGAAAATTTCAATTAACTTATTGAAATATTGCAATCACCCTTATCCAAAAACGATATTTAAAACAACTTTTTAGCAGTAACACACTCACATTTTTCATTAAACAAACACATTTTTTTCAGGAATCTACTCTCTGGAACCTAAAACTAATTTTATAAAAACATCTTTCTAGGCATCCACTGTCCCTAATCGTGCAAGAAAATTTCAATTGACTTGTTGAAATATTGCAATCACCCTTATCCAAAAACGAAATTTAAATCAACTTTTTAGCAGTAACACACATTTTTCATAAAACAAACACATTTTTTTCAGGAATCTACTCTCTGAAACCTAAAACTAATTTAAAAAAAATATCTTTCTAGGCATCCACTGTCCCTAATCGTGCAAGAAAATTTCAATTGACTTGTTGAAATATTGCAATCACCCTTATTCAAAAACGAAATTTAAATCAACTTTTTAGCAGTAACACCCTCACATTTTTCATTAAACAAACACATTTATTTCAGGAATCTACTCTCTGAAACCTAAAACTAATTAAAAAAACATCTTTCTAGGCATCCACTCTTCCTAATCTTCCAAGAAAATTTCAATTAACTTATTGAAATATTGCAATCACCCTTATCCAAAAACGATATTTAAATCAACTTTTTTGCAGTAACACACTCACATTTTTCATAAAACAAACACATTTTTTTCAGGAATCTACTCTCTGAAACCTAAAACTAATTTAAAAAAAACATCTTTCTAGGCATCCACTGTCCCTAATCGTGCAAGAAAATTTCAATTGACTTGTTGAAATATTGCAATCACCCTTATTCAAAAACGAAATTTAAATCAACTTTTTAGCAGTAACACCCTCACATTTTTCATAAAACAAACACATTTTTTTCAGGAATCTACTCTCTGAAACCTAAAACTAATTTTAAAAAAAGATCTTTCTAGGCATCCACTGTCCCTAATCGTGCAAGAAAATTTCAATTGACTTGTTGAAATATTGCAATCACCCTTATCCAAAAACGAAATTTAAATCAACTTTTTAGCAGTAACACACTCACATTTTTCATAAAACAAACACATTTTTTTCAGGAAACTACTCTCTGAAACCTAAAACTAATTAAAAAAAAATATCTTTCTAGGCATCCACTGTCCCTAATCGTGCAAGAAAATTTCAATTGACTTGTTGAAATATTGCAAACACCCTTATTCAAAATCGAAATTTAAATCAACTTTTTAACAGTAACACCCTCACATTTTTCATAAAACAAACACATTTATTTCAGGAATCTACTCTCTGAAACCTAAAACTAATTAAAAAAACATCTTTCTAGGCACCCACTCTCCCTAATCTTCCAAGAAAATTTCAATTAACTTATTGAAATATTGCAATCACCCTTATCCAAAAACGATATTTAAAACAACTTTTTAGCAGTAACACACTCACATTTTTCATAAAACAAACACATTTTTTTCAGGAATCTACTCTCTGGAACCTAAAACTAATTTTAAAAAAACATCTTTCTAGGCATCCACTGTCCCTAATCGTGCAAGAAACTTTCAATTGACTTATTGAAATATTGCAATCACCCTTATTCAAAAACGAAATTTAAATCAACTTTTTAGCAGTAACACCCTCACATTTTTCATAAAACAAACACATTTTTTTCAGGAATCTACTCTCTGAAACCTAAAACTAATTTAAAAAAAACATCTTTCTAGGCATCCACTCTCCCTAATCTTCCAAGAAAATTTCAATTAACTTATTGAAATGTTGCAATCACCCTTATCCAAAAACGATATTTAAATCAACTTTTTTGCAGTAACACACTCACATTTTTCATAAAACAAACACATTTTATTCAGGAATCTACTCTCTGAAACCTAAAACTAATTTAAAAAAAACATCTTTCTAGGCATCCATTGTCCCCAATCTTGCAAGAAAATTTCAATTGACTTGTTAAATGATGCATTCACACCTATCCTGAAACTAAATTTAAATCAACTTTTTTGCAGTAACACACTCACATTTTTCATGAAACAAATAATTTTTTTTTCAGGAATCCACTCTCTGGAACCTATAACGAATTTGTAAAAAACATCTTTCTAGGCATCCACTCTCCCTAATCTTGCAAGAAAATTTCAATTAACTTGTTGAAATATTGCAATCACCCTTATCCAAAAACGAAATTTAAATCAACTTTTTAGCAGTAACACACTCACATTATTCATAAAACAAACACATTTTTTTTAGGAATCTACTCTCTGGAACCTAAAACTAATTTTAAAAAAAATCTTTCTAGGCATCCACTGTCCCTAATCGTGCAAGAAAATTTCAATTGACTTGTTGAAATATTGCAATCACCCTTATCCAAAAACGAAATTTAAATCAACTTTTTAGCAGTAACACACTCACATTTTTCATAAAACAAACACATTTTTTTCAGGAATCTACTCTCTGAAACCTAAAACTAATTTTAAAAAAATATCTTTCTAGGCATCCACTGTCCCTAATCGTGCAAGAAAATTTCAATTGACTTGTTGAAATATTGCAATCACCCTTATTCAAAAACGTAATTTAAATCAACTTTTTAGCAGTAACACCCTCACATTTTTCATAAAACAAACACATTTTTTTTAGGAATCTACTCTCTGAAACCTAAAACTAATTAAAAAAAACATCTTTCTAGGCATCCACTCTCCCTAATCTTCCAAGAAAATTTCAATTAACTTATTGAAATATTGCAATCACCCTTATCCAAAAACGATATTTAAATCAACTTTTTAGCAGTAACACACTCACATTTTTCATAAAACAAACACATTTTTTTCAGGAATCTACTCTCTGGAACCTAAAACTAATTTTAAAAAAACATCTTTCTAGGCATCCACTGTCCCTAATCGTGGAAGAAAATTTCAAATGACTTGTTGAAATATTGCAATCACCCTTATCCAAAAATGAAATTGAAATCAACTTTTTAGCAGTAACACACTCACATTTTTCATAAAACAAACACATTTTTTTCAGGAATCTACTCTCTGGAACCTAAAACTAATTTTAAAAAAACATCTTTCTAGGCATCCACTGTCCCTAATCGTGCAAGAAAATTTCAATTGACTTGTTGAAATATTGCAATCACCCTTATTCAAAAACGAAATTTAAATCAACTTTTTAGCAGTAACACCCTCACATTTTTCATAAAACAAACAAATTTTTTTCAGGAATCTACTCTCTGGAACCTAAAACTAATTTTAAAAAAAATCTTTCTAGGCATCCACTGTCCCTAATCGTGCAAGAAAATTTCAATTGACTTGTTGAAATATTGCAATCACCCTTATCCAAAAACGAAATTTAAATCATCTTTTTAGCAGTAACACTCACATTTTTCATAAAACAAACACATTTTTTTCAGGAATCTACTCTCTGAAACCTAAAACTAATTTAAAAAAAATATCTTTCTAGGCATCCACTGTCCCTAATCGTGCAAGAAAATTTCAATTGACTTGTTGAAATATTGCAATCACCCTTATTCAAAAACGAAATTTAAATCAACTTTTTAGCAGTAACACCCTCACATTTTTCATAAAACAAACACATTTATTTCAGGAATCTACTCTCTGAAACCTAAAACTAATTAAAAAAAACATCTTTCTAGGCATCCAATCTCCCTAATCTTCCAAGAAAATGTCAATTAACTTATTGAAATATTGCAATCACCCTTATCCAAAAACGATATTTAAATCAACTTTTTTGCAGTAACACACTCACATTTTTCATAAAACAAACACATTTTTTTCAGGAATCTACTCTCTGAAACCTAAAACTAATTTTAAAAAAACATCTTTCTAGGCATCCACTGTCCCTAATCGTGCAAGAAAATTTCAATTGACTTGTTGAAATATTGCAATCACCCTTATTCAAAAACGAAATTTAAATCAACTTTTTAGCAGTAACACCCTCACATTTTTCATAAAACAAACACATTTTTTTCAGGAATCTACTCTCTGAAACCTAAAACTAATTAAAAAAAACATCTTTCTAGGCATCCACTCTCCCTAATCTTCCAAGAAAATTTCAATTAACTTATTGAAATATTGCAATCACCCTTATCCAAAAACGATATTTAAAACAACTTTTTAGCAGTAACACACTCACATTTTTCATAAAACAAACACATTTTTTTCAGGAATCTACTCTCTGGAACCTAAAACTAATTTTAAAAAAACATCTTTCTAGGCATCCACTGTCCCTAATCGTGCAAGAAAATTTCAATTGACTTGTTGAAATATTGCAATCACCCTTATCCAAAAACGAAATTTAAATCAACTTTTTAGCAGTAACACACTCACATTTTTCATAAAACAAACACATTTTTTTCACGAATCTACTCTCTGAAACCTAAAACTAATTAAAAAAAAATATCTTTCTAGGCATCCACTGTCCCTAATCGTGCAAGAAAATTTCAATTGACTTGTTGAAATATTGCAATCACCCTTATTCAAAAACGAAATTTAAATCAACTTTTTAACAGTAACACCCTCACATTTTTCATAAAACAAACACATTTATTTCAGGAATCTACTCTCTGAAACCTAAAACTAATTAAAAAAACATCTTTCTAGGCACCCACTCTCCCTAATCTTCCAAGAAAATTTCAATTAACTTATTGAAATATTGCAATCACCCTTATCCAAAAACGATATTTAAATCAACTTTTTAGCAGTAACACACTCACATTTTTCATAAAACAAACCCATTTTTTTCAGGAATCTACTCTCTGGAACCTAAAACTAATTTTAAAAAAACATCTTTCTAGGCATCCACTGTCCCTAATCGTGCAAGAAAATTTCAATTGACTTGTTGAAATATTGCAATCACCCTTATCCAAAAATGAAATTTAAATCAACTTTTTAGCAGTAACACACTCACATTTTTCATAAAACAAACACATTTTTTTCAGCAATCTACTCTCTGGAACCTAAAACTAATTTTAAAAAAAGATCTTTCTAGGCATCCACTGTCCCTAATCGTGCAAGAAAATTTCAATTGACTTGTTGAAATATTGCAATCACCCTTATTCAAAAACGAAATTTAAATCAACTTTTTAGCAGTAACACCCTCACATTTTTCATAAAACAAACACATTTTTTTCAGGAATCTACTCTCTGGAACCTAAAACTAATTTTAAAAAAACATCTTTCTAGGCATCCACTGTCCCTAATCGTGCAAGAAAATTTCAATTGACTTGTTGAAATATTGCAATCACCCTTATCCAAAAACGAAATTTAAATCAACTTTTTAGCAGTAACACACTCACATTTTTCATAAAACAAACACATTTTTTTCAGGAATCTACTCTCTGAAACCTAAAACTAATTTTAAAAAAACATCTTTCTAGGCATCCACTGTCCCTAATCGTGCAAGAAACTTTCAATTGACTTATTGAAATATTGCAATCACCCTTATTCAAAAACGAAATTTAAATCAACTTTTTAGCAGTAACACCCTCACATTTTTCATAAAACAAACACATTTTTTTCAGGAATCTACTCTCTGAAACCTAAAACTAATTAAAAAAACATCTTTCTAGGCATCCACTCTCCCTAATCTTCCAAGAAAATTTCAATTAACTTATTGAAATATTGCAATCACCCTTATCCAAAAACGATATTTAAAACAACTTTTTAGCAGTAACACACTCACATTTTTCATTAAACAAACACATTTTTTTCAGGAATCTACTCTCTGGAACCTAAAACTAATTTTAAAAAAACATCTTTCTAGGCATCCACTGTCCCTAATCGTGCAAGAAAATTTCAATTGACTTGTTGAAATATTGCAATCACCCTTATCCAAAAACGAAATTTAAATCAACTTTTTAGCAGTAACACCCTCACATTTTTCATAAAACAAACACATTTTTTTCAGGAATCTACTCTCTGAAACCTAAAACTAATTAAAAAAACATCTTTCTAGGCATCCACTCTCCCTAATCTTCCAAGAAAATTTCAATTAACTTATTGAAATATTGCAATCACCCTTATCCAAAAACGATATTTAAAACAACTTTTTAGCAGTAACACACTCACATTTTTCATTAAACAAACACATTTTTTTCAGGAATCTACTCTCTGGAACCTAAAACTAATTTTATAAAAACATCTTTCTAGGCATCCACTGTCCCTAATCGTGCAAGAAAATTTCAATTGACTTGTTGAAATATTGCAATCACCCTTATCCAAAAACGAAATTTAAATCAACTTTTTAGCAGTAACACACATTTTTCATAAAACAAACACATTTTTTTCAGGAATCTACTCTCTGAAACCTAAAACTAATTTAAAAAAAATATCTTTCTAGGCATCCACTGTCCCTAATCGTGCAAGAAAATTTCAATTGACTTGTTGAAATATTGCAATCACCCTTATTCAAAAACGAAATTTAAATCAACTTTTTAGCAGTAACACCCTCACATTTTTCATTAAACAAACACATTTATTTCAGGAATCTACTCTCTGAAACCTAAAACTAATTAAAAAAACATCTTTCTAGGCATCCACTCTTCCTAATCTTCCAAGAAAATTTCAATAACTTATTGAAATATTGCAATCACCCTTATCCAAAAACGATATTTAAATCAACTTTTTTGCAGTAACACACTCACATTTTTCATAAAACAAACACATTTTTTTCAGGAATCTACTCTCTGAAACCTAAAACTAATTTAAAAAAAACATCTTTCTAGGCATCCACTGTCCCTAATCGTGCAAGAAAATTTCAATTGACTTGTTGAAATATTGCAATCACCCTTATTCAAAAACGAAATTTAAATCAACTTTTTAGCAGTAACACCCTCACATTTTTCATAAAACAAACACATTTTTTTCAGGAATCTACTCTCTGAAACCTAAAACTAATTTTAAAAAAAGATCTTTCTAGGCATCCACTGTCCCTAATCGTGCAAGAAAATTTCAATTGACTTGTTGAAATATTGCAATCACCCTTATCCAAAAACGAAATTTAAATCAACTTTTTAGCAGTAACACACTCACATTTTTCATAAAACAAACACATTTTTTTCAGGAAACTACTCTCTGAAACCTAAAACTAATTAAAAAAAAATATCTTTCTAGGCATCCACTGTCCCTAATCGTGCAAGAAAATTTCAATTGACTTGTTGAAATATTGCAAACACCCTTATTCAAAATCGAAATTTAAATCAACTTTTTAACAGTAACACCCTCACATTTTTCATAAAACAAACACATTTATTTCAGGAATCTACTCTCTGAAACCTAAAACTAATTAAAAAAACATCTTTCTAGGCACCCACTCTCCCTAATCTTCCAAGAAAATTTCAATTAACTTATTGAAATATTGCAATCACCCTTATCCAAAAACGATATTTAAAACAACTTTTTAGCAGTAACACACTCACATTTTTCATAAAACAAACACATTTTTTTCAGGAATCTACTCTCTGGAACCTAAAACTAATTTTAAAAAAACATCTTTCTAGGCATCCACTGTCCCTAATCGTGCAAGAAACTTTCAATTGACTTATTGAAATATTGCAATCACCCTTATTCAAAAACGAAATTTAAATCAACTTTTTAGCAGTAACACCCTCACATTTTTCATAAAACAAACACATTTTTTTCAGGAATCTACTCTCTGAAACCTAAAACTAATTTAAAAAAAACATCTTTCTAGGCATCCACTCTCCCTAATCTTCCAAGAAAATTTCAATTAACTTATTGAAATGTTGCAATCACCCTTATCCAAAAACGATATTTAAATCAACTTTTTTGCAGTAACACACTCACATTTTTCATAAAACAAACACATTTTATTCAGGAATCTACTCTCTGAAACCTAAAACTAATTTAAAAAAAACATCTTTCTAGGCATCCATTGTCCCCAATCTTGCAAGAAAATTTCAATTGACTTGTTAAATGATGCATTCACACCTATCCTGAAACTAAATTTAAATCAACTTTTTTGCAGTAACACACTCACATTTTTCATGAAACAAATAATTTTTTTTTCAGGAATCCACTCTCTGGAACCTATAACGAATTTGTAAAAAACATCTTTCTAGGCATCCACTCTCCCTAATCTTGCAAGAAAATTTCAATTAACTTGTTGAAATATTGCAATCACCCTTATCCAAAAACGAAATTTAAATCAACTTTTTAGCAGTAACACACTCACATTATTCATAAAACAAACACATTTTTTTCAGGAATCTACTCTCTGGAACCTAAAACTAATTTTAAAAAAAATCTTTCTAGGCATCCACTGTCCCTAATCGTGCAAGAAAATTTCAATTGACTTGTTGAAATATTGCAATCACCCTTATCCAAAAACGAAATTTAAATCAACTTTTTAGCAGTAACACACTCACATTTTTCATAAAACAAACACATTTTTTTCAGGAATCTACTCTCTGAAACCTAAAACTAATTTTAAAAAAATATCTTTCTAGGCATCCACTGTCCCTAATCGTGCAAGAAAATTTCAATTGACTTGTTGAAATATTGCAATCACCCTTATTCAAAAACGTAATTTAAATCAACTTTTTAGCAGTAACACCCTCACATTTTTCATAAAACAAACACATTTTTTTTAGGAATCTACTCTCTGAAACCTAAAACTAATTAAAAAAAACATCTTTCTAGGCATCCACTCTCCCTAATCTTCCAAGAAAATTTCAATTAACTTATTGAAATATTGCAATCACCCTTATCCAAAAACGATATTTAAATCAACTTTTTAGCAGTAACACACTCACATTTTTCATAAAACAAACACATTTTTTTCAGGAATCTACTCTCTGGAACCTAAAACTAATTTTAAAAAAACATCTTTCTAGGCATCCACTGTCCCTAATCGTGCAAGAAACTTTCAATTGACTTATTGAAATATTGCAATCACCCTTATTCAAAAACAAAATTTAAATCAACTTTTTAGCAGTAACACCCTCACATTTTTCATAAAACAAACACATTTTTTTCAGGAATCTACTCTCTGAAACCTAAAACTAATTTAAAAAAAACATCTTTCTAGGCATCCACTCTCCCTAATCTTCCAAGAAAATTTCAATTAACTTATTGAAATGTTGCAATCACCCTTATCCAAAAACGATATTTAAATCAACTTTTTTGCAGTAACACACTCACATTTTTCATAAAACAAACACATTTTATTCAGGAATCTACTCTCTGAAACCTAAAACTAATTTAAAAAAAACATCTTTCTAGGCATCCATTGTCCCCAATCTTGCAAGAAAATTTCAATTGACTTGTTAAATGATGCATTCACACCTATCCTGAAACTAAATTTAAATCAACTTTTTTGCAGTAACACACTCACATTTTTCATGAAACAAATAATTTTTTTTTCAGGAATCCACTCTCTGGAACCTATAACGAATTTGTAAAAAACATCTTTCTAGGCATCCACTCTCCCTAATCTTGCAAGAAAATTTCAATTAACTTGTTGAAATATTGCAATCACCCTTATCCAAAAACGAAATTTAAATCAACTTTTTAGCAGTAACACACTCACATTATTCATAAAACAAACACATTTTTTTCAGGAATCTACTCTCTGGAACCTAAAACTAATTTTAAAAAAAATCTTTCTAGGCATCCACTGTCCCTAATCGTGCAAGAAAATTTCAATTGACTTGTTGAAATATTGCAATCACCCTTATCCAAAAACGAAATTTAAATCAACTTTTTAGCAGTAACACACTCACATTTTTCATAAAACAAACACATTTTTTTCAGGAATCTACTCTCTGAAACCTAAAACTAATTTTAAAAAAATATCTTTCTAGGCATCCACTGTCCCTAATCGTGCAAGAAAATTTCAATTGACTTGTTGAAATATTGCAATCACCCTTATTCAAAAACGTAATTTAAATCAACTTTTTAGCAGTAACACCCTCACATTTTTCATAAAACAAACACATTTTTTTTAGGAATCTACTCTCTGAAACCTAAAACTAATTAAAAAAAACATCTTTCTAGGCATCCACTCTCCCTAATCTTCCAAGAAAATTTCAATTAACTTATTGAAATATTGCAATCACCCTTATCCAAAAACGATATTTAAATCAACTTTTTAGCAGTAACACACTCACATTTTTCATAAAACAAACACATTTTTTTCAGGAATCTACTCTCTGGAACCTAAAACTAATTTTAAAAAAACATCTTTCTAGGCATCCACTGTCCCTAATCGTGGAAGAAAATTTCAAATGACTTGTTGAAATATTGCAATCACCCTTATCCAAAAATGAAATTGAAATCAACTTTTTAGCAGTAACACACTCACATTTTTCATAAAACAAACACATTTTTTTCAGGAATCTACTCTCTGGAACCTAAAACTAATTTTAAAAAAACATCTTTCTAGGCATCCACTGTCCCTAATCGTGCAAGAAAATTTCAATTGACTTGTTGAAATATTGCAATCACCCTTATTCAAAAACGAAATTTAAATCAACTTTTTAGCAGTAACACCCTCACATTTTTCATAAAACAAACAAATTTTTTTCAGGAATCTACTCTCTGGAACCTAAAACTAATTTTAAAAAAAATCTTTCTAGGCATCCACTGTCCCTAATCGTGCAAGAAAATTTCAATTGACTTGTTGAAATATTGCAATCACCCTTATCCAAAAACGAAATTTAAATCAACTTTTTAGCAGTAACACACTCACATTTTTCATAAAACAAACACATTTTTTTCAGGAATCTACTCTCTGAAAGATAAAACTAATTTTAAAAAAATATCTTTCTAGGCATCCACTGTCCCTAATCGTGCAAGAAAATTTCAATTGACTTGTTGAAATATTGCAATCACCCTTATTCAAAAACGTAATTTAAATCAACTTTTTAGCAGTAACACCCTCACATTTTTCATAAAACAAACACATTTTTTTTAGGAATCTACTCTCTGAAACCTAAAACTAATTAAAAAAAACATCTTTCTAGGCATCCACTCTCCCTAATCTTCCAAGAAAATTTCAATTAACTTATTGAAATATTGCAATCACCCTTATCCAAAAACGATATTTAAATCAACTTTTTAGCAGTAACACACTCACATTTTTCATAAAACAAACACATTTTTTTCAGGAATCTACTCTCTGGAACCTAAAACTAATTTTAAAAAAACATCTTTCTAGGCATCCACTGTCCCTAATCGTGCAAGAAAATTTCAATTGACTTGTTGAAATATTGCAATCACCCTTATCCAAAAATGAAATTTAAATCAACTTTTTAGCAGTAACACACTCACATTTTTCATAAAACAAACACATTTTTTTCAGGAATCTACTCTCTGAAACCTAAAACTAATTTTAAAAAACCATCTTTCTAGGCATCCACTGTCCCTAATCGTGCAAGAAAATTTCAATTGACTTATTGAAATATTGCAATCACCCTTATTCAAAAACGAAATTTAAATCAACTTTTTAGCAGTAACACCCTCACATTTTTCATGAAACAAACACATTTTTTTCAGGAATCTACTCTCTGAAACCTAATACTAATTTAAAAAAGAAATCTTTCTATGCATCCACTGTCCCTAATCGTGCAAGAAAATTTCAATTGACTTGTTGAAGTATTGCAATCACCCTTATCCAAAAACGAAATTTAAATCAACTTTTTAGCAGTAACACACTCACATTTTTCATAAAACAAACACATTTTTTTCAGGAATCTACTCTCTGGAACCTAAAACTAATTTTAAAAAATATCTTTCTAGGCATCCACTGTCCCTAATCGTGCAAGAAAATTTCAATTGACTTGTTGAAATATTGCAATCACCCTTATCCAAAAACGAAATTTAAATCAACTTTTTAGCAGTAACACCCTCACATTTTTCATAAACAAACACATTTATTTCAGGAATCTACTCTCTGAAACCTAAAACTAATTAAAAAAAACATCTTTCTAGGCATCCACTCTCCCTAATCTTCCAAGAAAATTTCAATTAACTTATTGAAATATTGCAATCACCCTTATCCAAAAACGATATTTAAATCAACTTTTTAGCAGTAACACACTCACATTTTTCATAAAACAAACACATTTTTTTCAGGAATCTACTCTCTGGAACCTAAAACTAATTTTAAAAAAACATCTTTCTAGGCATCCACTGTCCCTAATCGTGCAAGAAAATTTCAATTGACTTGTTGAAATATTGCAATCACCCTTATCCAAAAATGAAATTTAAATCAACTTTTTAGCAGTAACACACTCACATTTTTCATAAAACAAACACATTTTTTTCAGGAATCTACTCTCTGGAACCTAAAACTAATTTAAAAAAAAATCTTTCTAGGCATCCACTGTCCCTAATCGTGCAAGAAAATTTCAATTGACTTGTTGAAATATTGCAATCACCCTTATTCAAAAACGTAATTTAAATCAACTTTTTAGCAGTAACACCCTCACATTTTTCATAAAACAAACACATTTTTTTCAGGAATCTACTCTCTGGAACCTAAAACTAATTTTAAAAAAACATCTTTCTAGGCATCCACTGTCCCTAATCGTGCAAGAAAATTTCAATTGACTTGTTGAAATATTGCAATCACCCTTATCCAAAAATGAAATTTAAATCAACTTTTTAGCAGTAACACCCTCACATTTTTCATAAAACAAACACATTTTTTTTAGGAATCTACTCTCTGAAACCTAAAACTAATTAAAAAAAACATCTTTCTAGGCATCCACTCTCCCTAATCTTCCAAGAAAATTTCAATTAACTTATTGAAATATTGCAATCACCCTTATCCAAAAACGATATTTAAATCAACTTTTTAGCAGTAACACACTCACATTTTTCATAAAACAAACACATTTTTTTCAGGAATCTACTCTCTGGAACCTAAAACTAATTTTAAAAAAACATCTTTCTAGGCATCCACTGTCCCTAATCGTGCAAGAAAATTTCAATTGACTTGTTGAAATATTGCAATCACCCTTATCCAAAAATGAAATTTAAATCAACTTTTTAGCAGTAACACACTCACATTTTTCATAAAACAAACACATTTTTTTCAGGAATCTACTCTCTGAAACCTAAAACTAATTTTAAAAAACCATCTTTCTAGGCATCCACTGTCCCTAATCGTGCAAGAAAATTTCAATTGACTTATTGAAATATTGCAATCACCCTTATTCAAAAACGAAATTTAAATCAACTTTTTAGCAGTAACACCCTCACATTTTTCATGAAACAAACACATTTTTTTCAGGAATCTACTCTCTGAAACCTAATACTAATTTAAAAAAGAAATCTTTCTATGCATCCACTGTCCCTAATCGTGCAAGAAAATTTCAATTGACTTGTTGAAGTATTGCAATCACCCTTATCCAAAAACGAAATTTAAATCAACTTTTTAGCAGTAACACACTCACATTTTTCATAAAACAAACACATTTTTTTCAGGAATCTACTCTCTGGAACCTAAAACTAATTTTAAAAAATATCTTTCTAGGCATCCACTGTCCCTAATCGTGCAAGAAAATTTCAATTGACTTGTTGAAATATTGCAATCACCCTTATCCAAAAACGAAATTTAAATCAACTTTTTAGCAGTAACACCCTCACATTTTTCATAAACAAACACATTTATTTCAGGAATCTACTCTCTGAAACCTAAAACTAATTAAAAAAAACATCTTTCTAGGCATCCACTCTCCCTAATCTTCCAAGAAAATTTCAATTAACTTATTGAAATATTGCAATCACCCTTATCCAAAAACGATATTTAAATCAACTTTTTAGCAGTAACACACTCACATTTTTCATAAAACAAACACATTTTTTTCAGGAATCTACTCTCTGGAACCTAAAACTAATTTTAAAAAAACATCTTTCTAGGCATCCACTGTCCCTAATCGTGCAAGAAAATTTCAATTGACTTGTTGAAATATTGCAATCACCCTTATCCAAAAATGAAATTTAAATCAACTTTTTAGCAGTAACACACTCACATTTTTCATAAAACAAACACATTTTTTTCAGGAATCTACTCTCTGGAACCTAAAACTAATTTTAAAAAAAATCTTTCTAGGCATCCACTGTCCCTAATCGTGCAAGAAAATTTCAATTGACTTGTTGAAATATTGCAATCACCCTTATTCAAAAACGTAATTTAAATCAACTTTTTAGCAGTAACACCCTCACATTTTTCATAAAACAAACACATTTTTTTTAGGAATCTACTCTCTGAAACCTAAAACTAATTAAAAAAACATCTTTCTAGGCATCCACTCTCCCTAATCTTCCAAGAAAATTTCAATTAACTTATTGAAATATTGCAATCACCCTTATCCAAAAACGATATTTAAATCAACTTTTTAGCAGTAACACACTCACATTTTTCATAAAACAAACACATTTTTTTCAGGAATCTACTCTCTGGAACCTAAAACTAATTTTAAAAAAACATCTTTCTAGGCATCCACTGTCCCTAATCGTGCAAGAAAATTTCAATTGACTTGTTGAAATATTGCAATCACCCTTATCCAAAAATGAAATTTAAATCAACTTTTTAGCAGTAACACACTTACATTTTTCATAAAACAAACACATTTTTTTCAGGAATCTACTCTCTGAAACCTAAAACTAATTTTAAAAAAACATCTTTCTAGGCATCCACTGTCCCTAATCGTGCAAGAAAATTTCAATTGACTTATTGAAATATTGCAATCACCCTTATTCAAAAACGAAATTTAAATCAACTTTTTAGCAGTAACACCCTCACATTTTTCATGAAACAAACACATTTTTTTCTGGAATCTACTCTCTGAAACCTAATACTAATTTAAAAAAGAAATCTTTCTATGCATCCACTGTCCCTAATCGTGCAAGAAAATTTCAATTGACTTGTTGAAGTATTGCAATCACCCTTATCCAAAAACGAAATTTAAATCAACTTTTTAGCAGTAACACACTCACATTTTTCATAAAACAAACACATTTTTTTCAGGAATCTACTCTCTGGAACCTAAAACTAATTAAAAAAAATATCTTTCTAGGCATCCACTGTCCCTAATCGTGCAAGAAAATTTCAATTGACTTGTTGAAATATTGCAATCACCCTTATCCAAAAACGAAATTTAAATCAACTTTTTAGCAGTAACACACTCACATTATTCATAAAACAAACACATTTTTTTCAGGAATCTACTCTCTGGAACCTAAAACTAATTTTAAAAAAACATCTTTCTAGGCATCCACTGTCCCTAATCGTGCAAGAAAATTTCAATTGACTTGTTGAAATATTGCAATCACCCTTATCCAAAAACGAAATTTAAATCAACTTTTTAGCAGTAACACACTCACATTTTTCATAAAACAAACACATTTTTTTCAGGAATCTACTCTCTGAAACCTAAAACTAATTTTAAAAAAATATCTTTCTAGGCATCCACTGTCCCTAATCGTGCAAGAAAATTTCAATTGACTTGTTGAAATATTGCAATCACCCTTATTCAAAAACGTAATTTAAATCAACTTTTTAGCAGTAACACCCTCACATTTTTCATAAAACAAACACATTTTTTTTAGGAATCTACTCTCTGAAACCTAAAACTAATTAAAAAAAACATCTTTCTAGGCATCCACTCTCCCTAATCTTCCAAGAAAATTTCAATTAACTTATTGAAATATTGCAATCACCCTTATCCAAAAACGATATTTAAATCAACTTTTTAGCAGTAACACACTCACATTTTTCATAAAACAAACACATTTTTTTCAGGAATCTACTCTCTGGAACCTAAAACTAATTTTAAAAAAACATCTTTCTAGGCATCCACTGTCCCTAATCGTGCAAGAAAATTTCAATTGACTTGTTGAAATATTGCAATCACCCTTATCCAAAAATGAAATTTAAATCAACTTTTTAGCAGTAACACACTCACATTTTTCATAAAACAAACACATTTTTTTCAGGAATCTACTCTCTGAAACCTAAAACTAATTTTAAAAAACCATCTTTCTAGGCATCCACTGTCCCTAATCGTGCAAGAAAATTTCAATTGACTTATTGAAATATTGCAATCACCCTTATTCAAAAACGAAATTTAAATCAACTTTTTAGCAGTAACACCCTCACATTTTTCATGAAACAAACACATTTTTTTCAGGAATCTACTCTCTGAAACCTAATACTAATTTAAAAAAGAAATCTTTCTATGCATCCACTGTCCCTAATCGTGCAAGAAAATTTCAATTGACTTGTTGAAGTATTGCAATCACCCTTATCCAAAAACGAAATTTAAATCAACTTTTTAGCAGTAACACACTCACATTTTTCATAAAACAAACACATTTTTTTCAGGAATCTACTCTCTGGAACCTAAAACTAATTTTAAAAAATATCTTTCTAGGCATCCACTGTCCCTAATCGTGCAAGAAAATTTCAATTGACTTGTTGAAATATTGCAATCACCCTTATCCAAAAACGAAATTTAAATCAACTTTTTAGCAGTAACACCCTCACATTTTTCATAAACAAACACATTTATTTCAGGAATCTACTCTCTGAAACCTAAAACTAATTAAAAAAAACATCTTTCTAGGCATCCACTCTCCCTAATCTTCCAAGAAAATTTCAATTAACTTATTGAAATATTGCAATCACCCTTATCCAAAAACGATATTTAAATCAACTTTTTAGCAGTAACACACTCACATTTTTCATAAAACAAACACATTTTTTTCAGGAATCTACTCTCTGGAACCTAAAACTAATTTTAAAAAAACATCTTTCTAGGCATCCACTGTCCCTAATCGTGCAAGAAAATTTCAATTGACTTGTTGAAATATTGCAATCACCCTTATCCAAAAATGAAATTTAAATCAACTTTTTAGCAGTAACACACTCACATTTTTCATAAAACAAACACATTTTTTTCAGGAATCTACTCTCTGGAACCTAAAACTAATTTTAAAAAAAATCTTTCTAGGCATCCACTGTCCCTAATCGTGCAAGAAAATTTCAATTGACTTGTTGAAATATTGCAATCACCCTTATTCAAAAACGTAATTTAAATCAACTTTTTAGCAGTAACACCCTCACATTTTTCATAAAACAAACACATTTTTTTTAGGAATCTACTCTCTGAAACCTAAAACTAATTAAAAAAACATCTTTCTAGGCATCCACTCTCCCTAATCTTCCAAGAAAATTTCAATTAACTTATTGAAATATTGCAATCACCCTTATCCAAAAACGATATTTAAATCAACTTTTTAGCAGTAACACACTCACATTTTTCATAAAACAAACACATTTTTTTCAGGAATCTACTCTCTGGAACCTAAAACTAATTTTAAAAAAACATCTTTCTAGGCATCCACTGTCCCTAATCGTGCAAGAAAATTTCAATTGACTTGTTGAAATATTGCAATCACCCTTATCCAAAAATGAAATTTAAATCAACTTTTTAGCAGTAACACACTTACATTTTTCATAAAACAAACACATTTTTTTCAGGAATCTACTCTCTGAAACCTAAAACTAATTTTAAAAAAACATCTTTCTAGGCATCCACTGTCCCTAATCGTGCAAGAAAATTTCAATTGACTTATTGAAATATTGCAATCACCCTTATTCAAAAACGAAATTTAAATCAACTTTTTAGCAGTAACACCCTCACATTTTTCATGAAACAAACACATTTTTTTCTGGAATCTACTCTCTGAAACCTAATACTAATTTAAAAAAGAAATCTTTCTATGCATCCACTGTCCCTAATCGTGCAAGAAAATTTCAATTGACTTGTTGAAGTATTGCAATCACCCTTATCCAAAAACGAAATTTAAATCAACTTTTTAGCAGTAACACACTCACATTTTTCATAAAACAAACACATTTTTTTCAGGAATCTACTCTCTGGAACCTAAAACTAATTAAAAAAAAATATCTTTCTAGGCATCCACTGTCCCTAATCGTGCAAGAAAATTTCAATTGACTTGTTGAAATATTGCAATCACCCTTATCCAAAAACGAAATTTAAATCAACTTTTTAGCAGTAACACACTCACATTATTCATAAAACAAACACATTTTTTTCAGGAATCTACTCTCTGGAACCTAAAACTAATTTTAAAAAAACATCTTTCTAGGCATCCACTGTCCCTAATCGTGCAAGAAAATTTCAATTGACTTGTTGAAATATTGCAATCACCCTTATCCAAAAACGAAATTTAAATCAACTTTTTAGCAGTAACACACTCACATTTTTCATAAAACAAACACATTTTTTTCAGGAATCTACTCTCTGAAACCTAAAACTAATTTTAAAAAAATATCTTTCTAGGCATCCACTGTCCCTAATCGTGCAAGAAAATTTCAATTGACTTGTTGAAATATTGCAATCACCCTTATTCAAAAACGTAATTTAAATCAACTTTTTAGCAGTAACACCCTCACATTTTTCATAAAACAAACACATTTTTTTTAGGAATCTACTCTCTGAAACCTAAAACTAATTAAAAAAAACATCTTTCTAGGCATCCACTCTCCCTAATCTTCCAAGAAAATTTCAATTAACTTATTGAAATATTGCAATCACCCTTATCCAAAAACGATATTTAAATCAACTTTTTAGCAGTAACACACTCACATTTTTCATAAAACAAACACATTTTTTTCAGGAATCTACTCTCTGGAACCTAAAACTAATTTTAAAAAAACATCTTTCTAGGCATCCACTGTCCCTAATCATGCAAGAAAATTTCAATTGACTTGTTGAAATATTGCAATCACCCTTATCCAAAAATGAAATTTAAATCAACTTTTTAGCAGTAACACACTCACATTTTTCATAAAACAAACACATTTTTTTCAGGAATCTACACTCTGAAACCTAAAACTAATTTTAAAAAAACATCTTTCTAGGCATCCACTGTCCCTAATCGTGCAAGAAACTTTCAATTGACTTATTGAAATATTGCAATCACCCTTATTCAAAAACGAAATTTAAATCAACTTTTTAGCAGTAACACCCTCACATTTTTCATAAAACAAACACATTTTTTTCAGGAATCTACTCTCTGAAACCTAAAACTAATTTAAAAAAAACATCTTTCTAGGCATCCACTCTCCCTAATCTTCCAAGAAAATTTCAATTAACTTATTGAAATGTTGCAATCACCCTTATCCAAAAACGATATTTAAATCAACTTTTTTGCAGTAACACACTCACATTTTTCATAAAACAAACACATTTTATTCAGGAATCTACTCTCTGAAACCTAAAACTAATTTAAAAAAAACATCTTTCTAGGCATCCATTGTCCCCAATCTTGCAAGAAAATTTCAATTGACTTGTTAAATGATGCATTCACACCTATCCTGAAACTAAATTTAAATCAACTTTTTTGCAGTAACACACTCACATTTTTCATGAAACAAATAATTTTTTTTTCAGGAATCCACTCTCTGGAACCTATAACGAATTTGTAAAAAACATCTTTCTAGGCATCCACTCTCCCTAATCTTGCAAGAAAATTTCAATTAACTTGTTGAAATATTGCAATCACCCTTATCCAAAAACGAAATTTAAATCAACTTTTTAGCAGTAACACACTCACATTATTCATAAAACAAACACATTTTTTTCAGGAATCTACTCTCTGGAACCTAAAACTAATTTAAAAAAAAATCTTTCTAGGCATCCACTGTCCCTAATCGTGCAAGAAAATTTCAATTGACTTGTTGAAATATTGCAATCACCCTTATCCAAAAACGAAATTTAAATCAACTTTTTAGCAGTAACACACTCACATTTTTCATAAAACAAACACATTTTTTTCAGGAATCTACTCTCTGAAACCTAAAACTAATTTTAAAAAAATATCTTTCTAGGCATCCACTGTCCCTAATCGTGCAAGAAAATTTCAATTGACTTGTTGAAATATTGCAATCACCCTTATTCAAAAACGTAATTTAAATCAACTTTTTAGCAGTAACACCCTCACATTTTTCATAAAACAAACACATTTTTTTTAGGAATCTACTCTCTGAAACCTAAAACTAATTAAAAAAAACATCTTTCTAGGCATCCACTCTCCCTAATCTTCCAAGAAAATTTCAATTAACTTATTGAAATATTGCAATCACCCTTATCCAAAAACGATATTTAAATCAACTTTTTAGCAGTAACACACTCACATTTTTCATAAAACAAACACATTTTTTTCAGGAATCTACTCTCTGGAACCTAAAACTAATTTTAAAAAAACATCTTTCTAGGCATCCACTGTCCCTAATCGTGGAAGAAAATTTCAAATGACTTGTTGAAATATTGCAATCACCCTTATCCAAAAATGAAATTGAAATCAACTTTTTAGCAGTAACACACTCACATTTTTCATAAAACAAACACATTTTTTTCAGGAATCTACTCTCTGGAACCTAAAACTAATTTTAAAAAAACATCTTTCTAGGCATCCACTGTCCCTAATCGTGCAAGAAAATTTCAATTGACTTGTTGAAATATTGCAATCACCCTTATTCAAAAACGAAATTTAAATCAACTTTTTAGCAGTAACACCCTCACATTTTTCATAAAACAAACAAATTTTTTTCAGGAATCTACTCTCTGGAACCTAAAACTAATTTTAAAAAAAATCTTTCTAGGCATCCACTGTCCCTAATCGTGCAAGAAAATTTCAATTGACTTGTTGAAATATTGCAATCACCCTTATCCAAAAACGAAATTTAAATCAACTTTTTAGCAGTAACACACTCACATTTTTCATAAAACAAACACATTTTTTTCAGGAATCTACTCTCTGAAACCTAAAACTAATTTTAAAAAAATATCTTTCTAGGCATCCACTGTCCCTAATCGTGCAAGAAAATTTCAATTGACTTGTTGAAATATTGCAATCACCCTTATTCAAAAACGTAATTTAAATCAACTTTTTAGCAGTAACACCCTCACATTTTTCATAAAACAAACACATTTTTTTTAGGAATCTACTCTCTGAAACCTAAAACTAATTAAAAAAAACATCTTTCTAGGCATCCACTCTCCCTAATCTTCCAAGAAAATTTCAATTAACTTATTGAAATATTGCAATCACCCTTATCCAAAAACGATATTTAAATCAACTTTTTAGCAGTAACACACTCACATTTTTCATAAAACAAACACATTTTTTTCAGGAATCTACTCTCTGGAACCTAAAACTAATTTTAAAAAAACATCTTTCTAGGCATCCACTGTCCCTAATCGTGCAAGAAAATTTCAATTGACTTGTTGAAATATTGCAATCACCCTTATCCAAAAATGAAATTTAAATCAACTTTTTAGCAGTAACACACTCACATTTTTCATAAAACAAACACATTTTTTTCAGGAATCTACTCTCTGAAACCTAAAACTAATTTTAAAAAACCATCTTTCTAGGCATCCACTGTCCCTAATCGTGCAAGAAAATTTCAATTGACTTATTGAAATATTGCAATCACCCTTATTCAAAAACGAAATTTAAATCAACTTTTTAGCAGTAACACCCTCACATTTTTCATGAAACAAACACATTTTTTTCAGGAATCTACTCTCTGAAACCTAATACTAATTTAAAAAAGAAATCTTTCTATCCATCCACTGTCCCTAATCGTGCAAGAAAATTTCAATTGACTTGTTGAAGTATTGCAATCACCCTTATCCAAAAACGAAACTTAAATCAACTTTTTAGCAGTAACACACTCACATTTTTCATAAAACAAACACATTTTTTTCAGGAATCTACTCTCTGGAACCTAAAACTAATTTTAAAAAATATCTTTCTAGGCATCCACTGTCCCTAATCGTGCAAGAAAATTTCAATTGACTTGTTGAAATATTGCAATCACCCTTATCCAAAAACGAAATTTAAATCAACTTTTTAGCAGTAACACCCTCACATTTTTCATAAACAAACACATTTATTTCAGGAATCTACTCTCTGAAACCTAAAACTAATTAAAAAAAACATCTTTCTAGGCATCCACTCTCCCTAATCTTCCAAGAAAATTTCAATTAACTTATTGAAATATTGCAATCACCCTTATCCAAAAACGATATTTAAATCAACTTTTTAGCAGTAACACACTCACATTTTTCATAAAACAAACACATTTTTTTCAGGAATCTACTCTCTGGAACCTAAAACTAATTTTAAAAAAACATCTTTCTAGGCATCCACTGTCCCTAATCGTGCAAGAAAATTTCAATTGACTTGTTGAAATATTGCAATCACCCTTATCCAAAAATGAAATTTAAATCAACTTTTTAGCAGTAACACACTCACATTTTTCATAAAACAAACACATTTTTTTCAGGAATCTACTCTCTGGAACCTAAAACTAATTTTAAAAAAAATCTTTCTAGGCATCCACTGTCCCTAATCGTGCAAGAAAATTTCAATTGACTTGTTGAAATATTGCAATCACCCTTATTCAAAAACGTAATTTAAATCAACTTTTTAGCAGTAACACCCTCACATTTTTCATAAAACAAACACATTTTTTTCAGGAATCTACTCTCTGGAACCTAAAACTAATTTTAAAAAAACATCTTTCTAGGCATCCACTGTCCCTAATCGTGCAAGAAAATTTCAATTGACTTGTTGAAATATTGCAATCACCCTTATCCAAAAATGAAATTTAAATCAACTTTTTAGCAGTAACACCCTCACATTTTTCATAAAACAAACACATTTTTTTTAGGAATCTACTCTCTGAAACCTAAAACTAATTAAAAAAAACATCTTTCTAGGCATCCACTCTCCCTAATCTTCCAAGAAAATTTCAATTAACTTATTGAAATATTGCAATCACCCTTATCCAAAAACGATATTTAAATCAACTTTTTAGCAGTAACACACTCACATTTTTCATAAAACAAACACATTTTTTTCAGGAATCTACTCTCTGGAACCTAAAACTAATTTTAAAAAAACATCTTTCTAGGCATCCACTGTCCCTAATCGTGCAAGAAAATTTCAATTGACTTGTTGAAATATTGCAATCACCCTTATCCAAAAATGAAATTTAAATCAACTTTTTAGCAGTAACACACTCACATTTTTCATAAAACAAACACATTTTTTTCAGGAATCTACTCTCTGAAACCTAAAACTAATTTTAAAAAACCATCTTTCTAGGCATCCACTGTCCCTAATCGTGCAAGAAAATTTCAATTGACTTATTGAAATATTGCAATCACCCTTATTCAAAAACGAAATTTAAATCAACTTTTTAGCAGTAACACCCTCACATTTTTCATGAAACAAACACATTTTTTTCAGGAATCTACTCTCTGAAACCTAATACTAATTTAAAAAAGAAATCTTTCTATGCATCCACTGTCCCTAATCGTGCAAGAAAATTTCAATTGACTTGTTGAAGTATTGCAATCACCCTTATCCAAAAACGAAATTTAAATCAACTTTTTAGCAGTAACACACTCACATTTTTCATAAAACAAACACATTTTTTTCAGGAATCTACTCTCTGGAACCTAAAACTAATTTTAAAAAATATCTTTCTAGGCATCCACTGTCCCTAATCGTGCAAGAAAATTTCAATTGACTTGTTGAAATATTGCAATCACCCTTATCCAAAAACGAAATTTAAATCAACTTTTTAGCAGTAACACCCTCACATTTTTCATAAACAAACACATTTATTTCAGGAATCTACTCTCTGAAACCTAAAACTAATTAAAAAAAACATCTTTCTAGGCATCCACTCTCCCTAATCTTCCAAGAAAATTTCAATTAACTTATTGAAATATTGCAATCACCCTTATCCAAAAACGATATTTAAATCAACTTTTTAGCAGTAACACACTCACATTTTTCATAAAACAAACACATTTTTTTCAGGAATCTACTCTCTGGAACCTAAAACTAATTTTAAAAAAACATCTTTCTAGGCATCCACTGTCCCTAATCGTGCAAGAAAATTTCAATTGACTTGTTGAAATATTGCAATCACCCTTATCCAAAAATGAAATTTAAATCAACTTTTTAGCAGTAACACACTCACATTTTTCATAAAACAAACACATTTTTTTCAGGAATCTACTCTCTGGAACCTAAAACTAATTTTAAAAAAAATCTTTCTAGGCATCCACTGTCCCTAATCGTGCAAGAAAATTTCAATTGACTTGTTGAAATATTGCAATCACCCTTATTCAAAAACGTAATTTAAATCAACTTTTTAGCAGTAACACCCTCACATTTTTCATAAAACAAACACATTTTTTTTAGGAATCTACTCTCTGAAACCTAAAACTAATTAAAAAAACATCTTTCTAGGCATCCACTCTCCCTAATCTTCCAAGAAAATTTCAATTAACTTATTGAAATATTGCAATCACCCTTATCCAAAAACGATATTTAAATCAACTTTTTAGCAGTAACACACTCACATTTTTCATAAAACAAACACATTTTTTTCAGGAATCTACTCTCTGGAACCTAAAACTAATTTTAAAAAAACATCTTTCTAGGCATCCACTGTCCCTAATCGTGCAAGAAAATTTCAATTGACTTGTTGAAATATTGCAATCACCCTTATCCAAAAATGAAATTTAAATCAACTTTTTAGCAGTAACACACTTACATTTTTCATAAAACAAACACATTTTTTTCAGGAATCTACTCTCTGAAACCTAAAACTAATTTTAAAAAAACATCTTTCTAGGCATCCACTGTCCCTAATCGTGCAAGAAAATTTCAATTGACTTATTGAAATATTGCAATCACCCTTATTCAAAAACGAAATTTAAATCAACTTTTTAGCAGTAACACCCTCACATTTTTCATGAAACAAACACATTTTTTTCTGGAATCTACTCTCTGAAACCTAATACTAATTTAAAAAAGAAATCTTTCTATGCATCCACTGTCCCTAATCGTGCAAGAAAATTTCAATTGACTTGTTGAAGTATTGCAATCACCCTTATCCAAAAACGAAATTTAAATCAACTTTTTAGCAGTAACACACTCACATTTTTCATAAAACAAACACATTTTTTTCAGGAATCTACTCTCTGGAACCTAAAACTAATTAAAAAAAATATCTTTCTAGGCATCCACTGTCCCTAATCGTGCAAGAAAATTTCAATTGACTTGTTGAAATATTGCAATCACCCTTATCCAAAAACGAAATTTAAATCAACTTTTTAGCAGTAACACACTCACATTATTCATAAAACAAACACATTTTTTTCAGGAATCTACTCTCTGGAACCTAAAACTAATTTTAAAAAAACATCTTTCTAGGCATCCACTGTCCCTAATCGTGCAAGAAAATTTCAATTGACTTGTTGAAATATTGCAATCACCCTTATCCAAAAACGAAATTTAAATCAACTTTTTAGCAGTAACACACTCACATTTTTCATAAAACAAACACATTTTTTTCAGGAATCTACTCTCTGAAACCTAAAACTAATTTTAAAAAAATATCTTTCTAGGCATCCACTGTCCCTAATCGTGCAAGAAAATTTCAATTGACTTGTTGAAATATTGCAATCACCCTTATTCAAAAACGTAATTTAAATCAACTTTTTAGCAGTAACACCCTCACATTTTTCATAAAACAAACACATTTTTTTTAGGAATCTACTCTCTGAAACCTAAAACTAATTAAAAAAAACATCTTTCTAGGCATCCACTCTCCCTAATCTTCCAAGAAAATTTCAATTAACTTATTGAAATATTGCAATCACCCTTATCCAAAAACGATATTTAAATCAACTTTTTAGCAGTAACACACTCACATTTTTCATAAAACAAACACATTTTTTTCAGGAATCTACTCTCTGGAACCTAAAACTAATTTTAAAAAAACATCTTTCTAGGCATCCACTGTCCCTAATCGTGCAAGAAAATTTCAATTGACTTGTTGAAATATTGCAATCACCCTTATCCAAAAACGATATTTAAATCAACTTTTTAGCAGTAACACACTCACATTTTTCATAAAACAAACACATTTTTTTCAGGAATCTACTCTCTGGAACCTAAAACTAATTTTAAAAAAACATCTTTCTAGGCATCCACTGTCCCTAATCGTGCAAGAAAATTTCAATTGACTTGTTGAAATATTGCAATCACCCTTATCCAAAAATGAAATTTAAATCAACTTTTTAGCAGTAACACACTCACATTTTTCATAAAACAAACACATTTTTTTCAGGAATCTACTCTCTGAAACCTAAAACTAATTTTAAAAAACCATCTTTCTAGGCATCCACTGTCCCTAATCGTGCAAGAAAATTTCAATTGACTTATTGAAATATTGCAATCACCCTTATTCAAAAACGAAATTTAAATCAACTTTTTAGCAGTAACACCCTCACATTTTTCATGAAACAAACACATTTTTTTCAGGAATCTACTCTCTGAAACCTAATACTAATTTAAAAAAGAAATCTTTCTATGCATCCACTGTCCCTAATCGTGCAAGAAAATTTCAATTGACTTGTTGAAGTATTGCAATCACCCTTATCCAAAAACGAAATTTAAATCAACTTTTTAGCAGTAACACACTCACATTTTTCATAAAACAAACACATTTTTTTCAGGAATCTACTCTCTGGAACCTAAAACTAATTTTAAAAAATATCTTTCTAGGCATCCACTGTCCCTAATCGTGCAAGAAAATTTCAATTGACTTGTTGAAATATTGCAATCACCCTTATCCAAAAACGAAATTTAAATCAACTTTTTAGCAGTAACACCCTCACATTTTTCATAAACAAACACATTTATTTCAGGAATCTACTCTCTGAAACCTAAAACTAATTAAAAAAAACATCTTTCTAGGCATCCACTCTCCCTAATCTTCCAAGAAAATTTCAATTAACTTATTGAAATATTGCAATCACCCTTATCCAAAAACGATATTTAAATCAACTTTTTAGCAGTAACACACTCACATTTTTCATAAAACAAACACATTTTTTTCAGGAATCTACTCTCTGGAACCTAAAACTAATTTTAAAAAAACATCTTTCTAGGCATCCACTGTCCCTAATCGTGCAAGAAAATTTCAATTGACTTGTTGAAATATTGCAATCACCCTTATCCAAAAATGAAATTTAAATCAACTTTTTAGCAGTAACACACTCACATTTTTCATAAAACAAACACATTTTTTTCAGGAATCTACTCTCTGGAACCTAAAACTAATTTTAAAAAAAATCTTTCTAGGCATCCACTGTCCCTAATCGTGCAAGAAAATTTCAATTGACTTGTTGAAATATTGCAATCACCCTTATTCAAAAACGTAATTTAAATCAACTTTTTAGCAGTAACACCCTCACATTTTTCATAAAACAAACACATTTTTTTTAGGAATCTACTCTCTGAAACCTAAAACTAATTAAAAAAACATCTTTCTAGGCATCCACTCTCCCTAATCTTCCAAGAAAATTTCAATTAACTTATTGAAATATTGCAATCACCCTTATCCAAAAACGATATTTAAATCAACTTTTTAGCAGTAACACACTCACATTTTTCATAAAACAAACACATTTTTTTCAGGAATCTACTCTCTGGAACCTAAAACTAATTTTAAAAAAACATCTTTCTAGGCATCCACTGTCCCTAATCGTGCAAGAAAATTTCAATTGACTTGTTGAAATATTGCAATCACCCTTATCCAAAAATGAAATTTAAATCAACTTTTTAGCAGTAACACACTTACATTTTTCATAAAACAAACACATTTTTTTCAGGAATCTACTCTCTGAAACCTAAAACTAATTTTAAAAAAACATCTTTCTAGGCATCCACTGTCCCTAATCGTGCAAGAAAATTTCAATTGACTTATTGAAATATTGCAATCACCCTTATTCAAAAACGAAATTTAAATCAACTTTTTAGCAGTAACACCCTCACATTTTTCATGAAACAAACACATTTTTTTCTGGAATCTACTCTCTGAAACCTAATACTAATTTAAAAAAGAAATCTTTCTATGCATCCACTGTCCCTAATCGTGCAAGAAAATTTCAATTGACTTGTTGAAGTATTGCAATCACCCTTATCCAAAAACGAAATTTAAATCAACTTTTTAGCAGTAACACACTCACATTATTCATAAAACAAACACATTTTTTTCAGGAATCTACTCTCTGGAACCTAAAACTAATTTTAAAAAAACATCTTTCTAGGCATCCACTGTCCCTAATCGTGCAAGAAAATTTCAATTGACTTGTTGAAATATTGCAATCACCCTTATCCAAAAACGAAATTTAAATCAACTTTTTAGCAGTAACACACTCACATTTTTCATAAAACAAACACATTTTTTTCAGGAATCTACTCTCTGAAACCTAAAACTAATTTTAAAAAAATATCTTTCTAGGCATCCACTGTCCCTAATCGTGCAAGAAAATTTCAATTGACTTGTTGAAATATTGCAATCACCCTTATTCAAAAACGTAATTTAAATCAACTTTTTAGCAGTAACACCCTCACATTTTTCATAAAACAAACACATTTTTTTTAGGAATCTACTCTCTGAAACCTAAAACTAATTAAAAAAAACATCTTTCTAGGCATCCACTCTCCCTAATCTTCCAAGAAAATTTCAATTAACTTATTGAAATATTGCAATCACCCTTATCCAAAAACGATATTTAAATCAACTTTTTAGCAGTAACACACTCACATTTTTCATAAAACAAACACATTTTTTTCAGGAATCTACTCTCTGGAACCTAAAACTAATTTTAAAAAAACATCTTTCTAGGCATCCACTGTCCCTAATCGTGCAAGAAAATTTCAATTGACTTGTTGAAATATTGCAATCACCCTTATCCAAAAATGAAATTTAAATCAACTTTTTAGCAGTAACACACTCACATTTTTCATAAAACAAACACATTTTTTTCAGGAATCTACTCTCTGAAACCTAAAACTAATTTTAAAAAACCATCTTTCTAGGCATCCACTGTCCCTAATCGTGCAAGAAAATTTCAATTGACTTATTGAAATATTGCAATCACCCTTATTCAAAAACGAAATTTAAATCAACTTTTTAGCAGTAACACCCTCACATTTTTCATGAAACAAACACATTTTTTTCAGGAATCTACTCTCTGAAACCTAATACTAATTTAAAAAAGAAATCTTTCTATGCATCCACTGTCCCTAATCGTGCAAGAAAATTTCAATTGACTTGTTGAAGTATTGCAATCACCCTTATCCAAAAACGAAATTTAAATCAACTTTTTAGCAGTAACACACTCACATTTTTCATAAAACAAACACATTTTTTTCAGGAATCTACTCTCTGGAACCTAAAACTAATTTTAAAAAATATCTTTCTAGGCATCCACTGTCCCTAATCGTGCAAGAAAATTTCAATTGACTTGTTGAAATATTGCAATCACCCTTATCCAAAAACGAAATTTAAATCAACTTTTTAGCAGTAACACCCTCACATTTTTCATAAACAAACACATTTATTTCAGGAATCTACTCTCTGAAACCTAAAACTAATTAAAAAAAACATCTTTCTAGGCATCCACTCTCCCTAATCTTCCAAGAAAATTTCAATTAACTTATTGAAATATTGCAATCACCCTTATCCAAAAACGATATTTAAATCAACTTTTTAGCAGTAACACACTCACATTTTTCATAAAACAAACACATTTTTTTCAGGAATCTACTCTCTGGAACCTAAAACTAATTTTAAAAAAACATCTTTCTAGGCATCCACTGTCCCTAATCGTGCAAGAAAATTTCAATTGACTTGTTGAAATATTGCAATCACCCTTATCCAAAAATGAAATTTAAATCAACTTTTTAGCAGTAACACACTCACATTTTTCATAAAACAAACACATTTTTTTCAGGAATCTACTCTCTGGAACCTAAAACTAATTTTAAAAAAAATCTTTCTAGGCATCCACTGTCCCTAATCGTGCAAGAAAATTTCAATTGACTTGTTGAAATATTGCAATCACCCTTATTCAAAAACGTAATTTAAATCAACTTTTTAGCAGTAACACCCTCACATTTTTCATAAAACAAACACATTTTTTTTAGGAATCTACTCTCTGAAACCTAAAACTAATTAAAAAAACATCTTTCTAGGCATCCACTCTCCCTAATCTTCCAAGAAAATTTCAATTAACTTATTGAAATATTGCAATCACCCTTATCCAAAAACGATATTTAAATCAACTTTTTAGCAGTAACACACTCACATTTTTCATAAAACAAACACATTTTTTTCAGGAATCTACTCTCTGGAACCTAAAACTAATTTTAAAAAAACATCTTTCTAGGCATCCACTGTCCCTAATCGTGCAAGAAAATTTCAATTGACTTGTTGAAATATTGCAATCACCCTTATCCAAAAATGAAATTTAAATCAACTTTTTAGCAGTAACACACTTACATTTTTCATAAAACAAACACATTTTTTTCAGGAATCTACTCTCTGAAACCTAAAACTAATTTTAAAAAAACATCTTTCTAGGCATCCACTGTCCCTAATCGTGCAAGAAAATTTCAATTGACTTATTGAAATATTGCAATCACCCTTATTCAAAAACGAAATTTAAATCAACTTTTTAGCAGTAACACCCTCACATTTTTCATGAAACAAACACATTTTTTTCTGGAATCTACTCTCTGAAACCTAATACTAATTTAAAAAAGAAATCTTTCTATGCATCCACTGTCCCTAATCGTGCAAGAAAATTTCAATTGACTTGTTGAAGTATTGCAATCACCCTTATCCAAAAACGAAATTTAAATCAACTTTTTAGCAGTAACACACTCACATTTTTCATAAAACAAACACATTTTTTTCAGGAATCTACTCTCTGGAACCTAAAACTAATTAAAAAAAATATCTTTCTAGGCATCCACTGTCCCTAATCGTGCAAGAAAATTTCAATTGACTTGTTGAAATATTGCAATCACCCTTATCCAAAAACGAAATTTAAATCAACTTTTTAGCAGTAACACACTCACATTATTCATAAAACAAACACATTTTTTTCAGGAATCTACTCTCTGGAACCTAAAACTAATTTTAAAAAAACATCTTTCTAGGCATCCACTGTCCCTAATCGTGCAAGAAAATTTCAATTGACTTGTTGAAATATTGCAATCACCCTTATCCAAAAACGAAATTTAAATCAACTTTTTAGCAGTAACACACTCACATTTTTCATAAAACAAACACATTTTTTTCAGGAATCTACTCTCTGAAACCTAAAACTAATTTTAAAAAAATATCTTTCTAGGCATCCACTGTCCCTAATCGTGCAAGAAAATTTCAATTGACTTGTTGAAATATTGCAATCACCCTTATTCAAAAACGTAATTTAAATCAACTTTTTAGCAGTAACACCCTCACATTTTTCATAAAACAAACACATTTTTTTTAGGAATCTACTCTCTGAAACCTAAAACTAATTAAAAAAAACATCTTTCTAGGCATCCACTCTCCCTAATCTTCCAAGAAAATTTCAATTAACTTATTGAAATATTGCAATCACCCTTATCCAAAAACGATATTTAAATCAACTTTTTAGCAGTAACACACTCACATTTTTCATAAAACAAACACATTTTTTTCAGGAATCTACTCTCTGGAACCTAAAACTAATTTTAAAAAAACATCTTTCTAGGCATCCACTGTCCCTAATCATGCAAGAAAATTTCAATTGACTTGTTGAAATATTGCAATCACCCTTATCCAAAAATGAAATTTAAATCAACTTTTTAGCAGTAACACACTCACATTTTTCATAAAACAAACACATTTTTTTCAGGAATCTACACTCTGAAACCTAAAACTAATTTTAAAAAAACATCTTTCTAGGCATCCACTGTCCCTAATCGTGCAAGAAAATTTCAATTGACTTATTGAAATATTGCAATCACCCTTATTCAAAAACGAAATTTAAATCAACTTTTTAGCAGTAACACCCTCACATTTTTCATGAAACAAACACATTTTTTTCAGGAATCTACTCTCTGAAACCTAATACTAATTTAAAAAAGAAATCTTTCTATGCATCCACTGTCCCTAATCGTGCAAGAAAATTTCAATTGACTTGTTGAAGTATTGCAATCACCCTTATCCAAAAACGAAATTTAAATCAACTTTTTAGCAGTAACACACTCACATTTTTCATAAAACAAACACATTTTTTTCAGGAATCTACTCTCTGGAACCTAAAACTAATTTTAAAAAAATATCTTTCTAGGCATCCACTGTCCCTAATCGTGCAAGAAAATTTCAATTGACTTGTTGAAATATTGCAATCACCCTTATCCAAAAACGAAATTTAAATCAACTTTTTAGCAGTAACACACTCACATTTTTCATGAAACAAACACATTTTTTTCAGGAATCTACTCTCTGAAACCTAATACTAATTTAAAAAAGAAATCTTTCTATGCATCCACTGTCCCTAATCGTGCAAGAAAATTTCAATTGACTTGTTGAAGTATTGCAATCACCCTTATCCAAAAACGAAATTTAAATCAACTTTTTAGCAGTAACACACTCACATTTTTCATAAAACAAACACATTTTTTTCAGGAATCTACTCTCTGAAACCTAAAACTAATTAAAAAAAAACATCTTTCTAGGCATCCACTCTCCCTAATCTTCCAAGAAAATTTCAATTAACTTATTGAAATGTTGCAATCACCCTTATCCAAAAACGATATTTAAATCAACTTTTTTGCAGTAACACACTCACATTTTTCATAAAACAAACACATTTTTTTCAGGAATCTACTCTCTGAAACCTAAAACTAATTTAAAAAAAACATCTTTCTAGGCATCCATTGTCCCCAATCTTGCAAGAAAATTTCAATTGACTTGTTAAATGATGCATTCACACCTATCGTGAAACTAAATTTAAATCAACTTTTTTGCAGTAACACACTCACATTTTTCATGAAACAAATAATTTTTTTTTCAGGAATCCACTCTCTGGAACCTATAACGAATTTGTAAAAAACATCTTTCTAGCCATCCACTCTCCCTAATCTTGCAAGAAAATTTCAATTAACTTGTTGAAATATTGCAATCACCCTTATCCAAAAACGAAATTTAAATCAACTTTTTAGCAGTAACACACTCACATTATTCATAAAACAAACACATTTTTTTCAGGAATCTACTCTCTGGAACCTAAAACTAATTTTAAAAAAACATCTTTCTAGGCATCCACTGTCCCTAATCGTGCAAGAAAATTTCAATTGACTTGTTGAAATATTGCAATCACCCTTATCCAAAAACGAAATTTAAATCAACTTTTTAGCAGTAACACACTCACATTTTTCATAAAACAAACACATTTTTTTCAGGAATCTACTCTCTGAAACCTAAAACTAATTTTAAAAAAATATCTTTCTAGGCATCCACTGTCCCTAATCGTGCAAGAAAATTTCAATTGACTTGTTGAAATATTGCAATCACCCTTATTCAAAAACGTAATTTAAATCAACTTTTTAGCAGTAACACCCTCACATTTTTCATAAAACAAACACATTTTTTTAGGAATCTACTCTCTGAAACCTAAAACTAATTAAAAAAAACATCTTTCTAGGCATCCACTCTCCCTAATCTTCCAAGAAAATTTCAATTAACTTATTGAAATATTGCAATCACCCTTATCCAAAAACGATATTTAAATCAACTTTTTAGCAGTAACACACTCACATTTTTCATAAAACAAACACATTTTTTTCAGGAATCTACTCTCTGGAACCTAAAACTAATTTTAAAAAAACATCTTTCTAGGCATCCACTGTCCCTAATCATGCAAGAAAATTTCAATTGACTTGTTGAAATATTGCAATCACCCTTATCCAAAAATGAAATTTAAATCAACTTTTTAGCAGTAACACACTCACATTTTTCATAAAACAAACACATTTTTTTCAGGAATCTACTCTCTGAAACCTAAAACTAATTTTAAAAAAACATCTTTCTAGGCATCCACTGTCCCTAATCGTGCAAGAAAATTTCAATTGACTTATTGAAATATTGCAATCACCCTTATTCAAAAACGAAATTTAAATCAACTTTTTAGCAGTAACACCCTCACATTTTTCATGAAACAAACACATTTTTTTCAGGAATCTACTCTCTGAAACCTAATACTAATTTAAAAAAGAAATCTTTCTATGCATCCACTGTCCCTAATCGTGCAAGAAAATTTCAATTGACTTGTTGAAGTATTGCAATCACCCTTATCCAAAAACTAAATTTAAATCAACTTTTTAGCAGTAACACACTCACATTTTTCATAAAACAAACACATTTTTTTCAGGAATCTACTCTCTGGAACCTAAAACTAATTTTAAAAAAATATCTTTCTAGGCATCCACTGTCCCTAATCGTGCAAGAAAATTTCAATTGACTTGTTGAAATATTGCAATCACCCTTATCCAAAAACGAAATTTAAATCAACTTTTTAGCAGTAACACCCTCACATTTTTCATAAACAAACACATTTATTTCAGGAATCTACTCTCTGAAACCTAAAACTAATTAAAAAAAACATCTTTCTAGGCATCCACTCTCCCTAATCTTCCAAGAAAATTTCAATTAACTTATTGAAATATTGCAATCACCCTTATCCAAAAACGATATTTAAATCAACTTTTTAGCAGTAACACACTCACATTTTTCATAAAACAAACACATTTTTTTCAGGAATCTACTCTCTGAAACCTAAAACTAATTTTAAAAAAACATCTTTCTAGGCATCCACTGTCCCTAATCGTGCAAGAAAATTTCAATTGACTTGTTGAAATATTGCAATCACCCTTATCCAAAAATAAAATTTAAATCAACTTTTTAGCAGTAACACACTCACATTTTTCATAAAACAAACACATTTTTTTCAGGAATCTACTCTCTGGAACCTAAAACTAATTTTAAAAAAACATCTTTCTAGGCATCCACTGTCCCTAATCGTGCAAGAAAATTTCAATTGACTTGTTGAAATATTGCAATCACCCTTATTCAAAAACGAAATTTAAATAATCTTTTTAGCAGTAACACACTCACATTTTTCATAAAACAAACATTTTTTTTCAGGAATCTACCCTCTGGAACCTAAAACTAATTTTAAAAAAACATCTTTCTAGGCATCCACTGTCACTAATCGTGCAAGAAAATTTCAATTGACTTGTTGAAATATTGCAATCACCCGTATCTAAAAACGAAATTTAAATCAACTTTTTAGCAGTAACACACTCACATTTTTCATAAAACAAACACATTTTTTTCAGGAATCTACTCTCTGAAACCTAAAACTATTTTTAAAAAAATATCTTTCTAGGCATCCACTGTCCCTAATCGTGCAAGAAAATTTCAATTGACTTATTGAAATATTGCAATCACCCTTATCCAAAAACGATATTTAAATCAACTTTTTTGCAGTAACACACTCACATTTTTCATAAAACAAACACATTTTTTCAGGAATCTACTCTCTGAAACCTAAAACTAATTTTAAAAAAACATCTTTCTAGGCATCCACTGTCCCTAATCGTGCAAGAAAATTTCAATTGACTTGTTGAAATATTGCAATCACCCTTATTCAAAAACGAAATTTAAATCAACTTTTTAGCAGTAACACCCTCACATTTTTCATAAAACAAACACATTTTTTTCAGGAATCTACTCTCTGAAACCTAAAACTAATTAAAAAAAACATCTTTCTAGGCATCCACTCTCCCTAATCTTCCAAGAAAATTTCAATTAACTTATTGAAATATTGCAATCACCCTTATCCAAAAACGATATTTAAAACAACTTTTTAGCAGTAACACACTCACATTTTTCATAAAACAAACACATTTTTTTCAGGAATTTACTCTCTGGAACCTAAAACTAATTTAAAAAAAATATCTTTCTAGGCATCCACTGTCCCTAATCGTGCAAGAAAATTTCAATTGACTTGTTGAAATATTGGAATCACCCTTATCCAAAAACGAAATTTAAATCAACTTTTTAGCAGTAACTCACTCACATTTTTCATAAAACAAACACATTTTTTTCAGGAATCTACTCTCTGAAACCTAAAACTGATTTAATAAAAATATCTTTCTAGGCATCCACTGTCCCTAATCGTGCAAGAAAATTTCAATTGACTTGTTGAAATATTGCAATCACCCTTATTCAAAAACGAAATTTAAATCAACTTTTTAGCAGCAACACCCTCACATTTTTCATAAAACAAACACATTTATTTCAGGAATCTACTCTCTGAAACCTAAAACTAATTAAAAAAAACATCTTTCTAGGCATCCACTCTCCCTAATCTTCCAAGAAAATTTCAATTAACTTATTGAAATATTGCAATCACCCTTATCCAAAAACGATATTTAAATCAACTTTTTAGCAGTAACACACTCACATTTTTCATAAAACAAACACATTTTTTTCAGGAATCTACTCTCTGGAACCTAAAACTAATTTAAAAAAAACATCTTTCTAGGCATCCACTGTCCCTAATCGTGCAAGAAAATTTCAAATGACTTGTTGAAATATTGCAATCACCCTTATCCAAAAATGAAATTGAAATCAACTTTTTAGCAGTAACACACTCACATTTTTCATAAAACAAACACATTTTTTTCAGGAATCTACTCTCTGGAACCTAAAACTAATTTTAAAAAAACATCTTTCTAGGCATCCACTGTCCCTAATCGTGCAAGAAAATTTCAATTGACTTGTTGAAATATTGCAATCACCCTTATTCAAAAACGAAATTTAAATCAACTTTTTAGCAGTAACACCCTCACATTTTTCATAAAACAAACAAATTTTTTTCAGGAATCTACTCTCTGGAACCTAAAACTAATTTTAAAAAAACATCTTTCTAGGCATCCACTGTCCCTAATCGTGCAAGAAAATTTCAATTGACTTGTTGAAGTATTGCAATCACCCTTATCCAAAAACGAAATTTAAATCAACTTTTTAGCAGTAACACACTCACATTTTTCATAAAACAAACATTTTTTTTCAGGAATCTACCCTC